>NW_027640418.1:0-80724 GCF_949752795.1 Hyperoodon ampullatus
GTGGCTACGAGGTAGATGCTTCTACAGTATGGGGGGCACTTAGCCCACTATTGCTTTGACTTTTTTCCAAGCCCAGTCTGCATTCCTGTTTTTCTCTAGCTTTTGTTGGCGTAGTGACTTGTTGGTGTTGGTTTAGGACTTGGACACTGCTTCTCTAGGATGGGGGCTCCTGGCTGGGGGCATGATGCTGGACTCCCAGCAAGGCGTTCATCCGCCCATGGCGTGTTATGGCTGCTCAGACTGGCGCTCAGCCCTCTGGGCGGGGCCCGGTCTGAGCTGGGCTCTGGTGACCTGTCAGTCAGCGTGTGAACATGGTCCAGAGGTTTGGGTTGGACCAGGGTTAGGCAGGGAGCGCGTGAGACCGCAGCTAGTCCTTGGTTATCCTCGACTGGGAGGACAGAGCTTCTGAATTAAGAGAGAGAGTTATAGGGCAGCCAGAGACATAGTGAGGTATTTTGCTTTGTGAGTTGAAATTTTGCTGCCCTTTAAGAGGAAACTAGTCTTTTCAATGTATGAACTCCAGGTGAGCCACCAGTGGGTGATCCCTAGAGCAGGCCTTGGAGGCACATCAACACTAGGAAAGGGGCCAGCATTTTGAGATGAAATGAGATGTAATAAAGAGCCAGAGCATCGTTCTGTAAAGTACCCAAGAATGTTCCTCCTCCTCCTTTTTCTCCAGTCAGACCATCATCACCTCAAAACTACTTCACTTTCTTGTCTCAAGAACATTTCTTCATTTTTCCTTCCCCACCCCCCACAGTTTGTTTTATTATTCTAACAAAGAGACAAAGAGGAAGAAAATAGCATTTTAATTCCTATGTGTTTGGTTCTTTTCATACATATTGTTTTCTTAAATACAACAGTCTTATGACATGGCAGTTATTATTAGTTCTCATTTTAAAGATGAGGAAATTGAGGCTCTTTCTTCAGAAAAACCTGAGGAATGGGTTCTTCATCCTTGGCTAATGGAGGGGTGTGTGTGTGTGTGTGTGTGTGTGTGTGTGTGTGTGTGTGTGTGTGTGTGTGTGAGAGAGAGAGAGAGAGAGAGAGAGAGAGAGAGAGAGAGAGAGATTCTAGGTTAAGAAATAGCGTGGCCCTAGGAGGAAAGGTGTGTGTCTTCCCCCGCTCCTGCCCAAGGAGAACAGTGGTTGGGCTCTGATTAAATAAGGTCTTTGGTGTCAGGCCAAGGAATTTGGACTTAATTTGGAAGGTGATTCAAGGATTTTTAATAGAAGGGAGTGATAGATAGGATTAAAGTGTAGTTTTAGAAACATGAATCTGGCAGTTCTGAATGAGAGCATAGAGAATGGAGTGTTGTGTTTTTCTGGGTGTAAGATGGGATGGTCCAAAGTGAGAGGAGTGACGGGGATTATGATCAGCATGGATGTAACGTTGCCAAGGAAAAGATACAGGACTTGGTGAGAGAGAAAAATTTCATATAAAAATTAAATGTATATATTTGGGATGGTAAATTTCATGATATGTATATTTTATCACAGTTTTAAAAACTGAAATGTGTACCTTGCTTTGCTTTCCTGTATGTGGGCTGTTAATTACATTGGCTTCGTGATATGTGTGGATTTTAATATTTGGTTGGGAACTTATACTGCATATAATTTATTTAAAGGGAAACAGTAGTTCCCATTTTAGCTGTTAACTTTTGGAATGGCAAAACCCAGTTATGCTGTTATTGTAAAAAAAGGAAAGGCTGGCCTTGTTAGAAGACACCTGAAGGATGACAGGAGGGGTAAGTGATTCATTTCTTTCCACGCGACCTGTATAACCAAATTGCTGGGGGGACTTATTTTTCAGGCTGTTTTTTTCTGCCTGCGCCACATGGCACGCGGGGTCTTAGTTCCCCGACCAGGGATCGAACCTGTGTCCCCTGCAGTGGAAGCCCGAAGTTCTAACCACTGGACCTCCAGGGAAGTCCCCATGTAGGCTGTTGTTTTATACAGCTAACTGTCAGTGATTCAGTAGTCCAGTTGCCCAGTGCTTGGGCATAAAGAGAAACCAAATAAATCGTTTATCATCTCTGGCCACAGACTGGGGCTGCCTGTAGTAGCAGACGATCATCTCCATCATTTTGTGTGCAAGAAAGCATGGAGAGTGCAAACTTTTAGAAATTCTATTTCTAATAAACTTAGGTTTTAAAAGTTGCAAAGCTGTTTTGATTACTCAGTGGCTGACCTTGAGGCAGCTTATTGGTAAGAGGATAAACTGGAAAATTAATCTCCACATATGCAGAGCTGTTATTTAAACATTTTAGGAATCACTTCTTGTTTATAATTCCATTCGCCAACGTTCTTTGGGAGTAAAAGGATAGAAGTACCCGACTTCTGCTCATCCCACCTCCCCTCTTTGCATTTTAATACCCCCCCATTCTCTTAACTATTCATTATCTCTGTCTTACTTTTTAAAAAAAACTAAGGTCCATGCTTTATTTAGATATCCTCAGTTTTTACCCAGTGTCCTTTTTCTGTCCCAGGATCCCATCCAGGAGATCACATTGCATTTAGTCACCATGTCGCCTTAGACTCCTCTTGCTGTGACAGTTCCTCTGACTTCCCTTGTTTGTTATGACCTTGATAGTTTTGAGCAGGACTGGTCAGGGAATTTTGTAGAACGTCCCTCAATTGGGATTTGTCTGATGTTTTCCCTGTGGTCAGGCTGGGGTGTAATGGGTTTCTGGGATAACCTGCTGTTCTGTCACATCAAGGGGATGTACTGTCCATATGACTTATCACTGTTGATGCTGACCTTGGTCACCTGGCTCAGATAGTGTTGGTGAGGCTTTTCCACTGTGGAGTTACTCTTTTCTCTTGCTTTCCGTACTGTCGTCTTTGGAGGAGACTCATTTAAGGAGTGGGATGATTCTTCACCTCCGTAAGGGTAGGGCATCTACATAAATTATTTGGAGTTCTGCACAGGAGATTTGTTTGCCTTTCCCCATTTATTCAATCATTTGTATCAGTATGGACTCATGGATGTTTATTTTATAATTCAGGTTATAACCCAGTATTGCTTTATTTGTTTCTCAAATTGTACCAGCTTGAGCCGTTGGGAGCCCTTTCGGTTCACCTCTGTGTCCCTCTGACATGTTCCTCTCAATGCAGTTTGTTTCCTTTCTTTTTGTCTTGCTTTGGAGCACTTCCTTAATTTCTGGCACTACAGAATGCTCCAGGCTCATTTTGTGCATTTCCTGCCCAGTGCTGGAATTGGCCATTTCTTCAAGGAGCGCTGGTCTCTTTTTCTAGTGGACAGCAGTGTTAGAAACCCAGGTCTCGGTGCTGGCTGTCCTCACTTTTGGTCTTTGCCAGGCATCTGCCCCAGTGCTGGGTTCACCTCACATGACTCATTTCTTCATTTTCCTATAAAATCTTTTCATATGGTTGCCCAGGTCTGTTTTTTTTTAATTAATTAATTAATCAATTAAAAATTTTTGGCTGAGTTGGGTCTTCGTTGCTGCGTGCAGGCTCTCTCTAGTTGCGGCGAGCAGGGACTACTCTTTGTTGCGGTGCGTGGACTTCTCATTGCAGTGGCTTCTCTTATCGCGGAGCACGGGTTCTAGGTGCGCAGGCTTCAGTACTTGCGGCACGTGGGCTCAGTAGTTGTGGCACATGGGCTCTAGAGCGCAGGCTTAGTATTTGTGGCCATGGGCTTAGTTGCTCTGCTGCATGTGGGATCTTCCCAGACCAGGGCTTGAACCCGTGCCCCCTGCATTGGCAGGCAGATTCTTAACCACTGCACCACCAGGGAAGTCCCCAGATCTGGTTTTTATAGCTGTCAGAATTTTAGCCTAGATCAATACAAAATTATTCCTTGGATGGGCAATCAAGCTGCTTTTATATCTTTTAAAAATGTGTTTTGTGTTCTAGTATTAACACTACATAGGAATCTGGCTACAAATTTAGATTGCGTTTGGGTGGGTGATATTTTTGGTCTGTGATTTGTCTTTTATTACAGTTTTTACAAGAATTTTACAGATTCATGAACCTTAGGGAGATAGTTAAAAACCTATTAAAATTAAATTTTGAGCATTTGGTTTTATCAAGGCAAAATAAGCAGCTGAAATAAAATGGACCTGGGAGCTAGAGGTTTGCATTTATTATTCCCCAATTTAAGGTGCAGCTTAGATGGTAGAGAATGCCAAGGGTAGCAGTATAGTTAAATGAAGGAGATTAATTAAAGTGTAGGCAACTGGAACAATATAAAATTCACATCTTCCGGATGTAATTTCTTCTCTGTATTTATCCTTCCTGGGAAACCCTGTCTGAGAACCTTCTGAGCACATGTCTTGCTATTAAGTGTGAGGGGGACTATAAGCTGAAGTGAATACTCTTCTTTACTCCTTGTCTCAAAACAGAGATACACATTTTTTTTTCTGTTCCCCACATCACATTAATTATTAATCAGGTTTTTTTTTGTTGTTTTTTTTTTTTTTTGCCGTACGCGGGCCTCTCACTGTTGTGGTCTCTCCCGTTGTGGAGCACAGGCTCCGGACGCGCAGGCTCAGCGCCCATGGCGCACGGGCCCAGCTGCTCCGCAGCATGTGGGATCTTCCCGGACCGGGGCACGAACCCGTGTCCCCTGCATCGGCAGGTGGACTCTCAACCACTGCGCCACCAGGGAAGTCCTATTAATCAGTTTTTTATTTTATTTTATTTTACTAACTGAGACTCAAAACTTAGAGCTTGATAAAATTCTTGGATCTCCTGTGGGGAAAACTTACTTGTGAGGGTCCTGAGGATTTGGAGAAGGCAGGTCTAACCCCTGACCTTCCATGCATCCGTGGAGGACAGTATGTCTTCTGCAGGGCACCGAGCAGCCAGAATCCTTTCAGCTGTGACTGCCAAGCTTGCTGCCACTGCTTGTGGGAAGCTTTGCCCACCATGGAGTGCTAGAGTTTTGCTGTCCTTTGGGTGCTGCGGAGCTCAGGTGAGGGCGGTGCCCCACGCCTCTGGTCTGAGCATCTCTTTGTCCACCTCCCTGGTTCTTACCTGCTGGGTCATTTGCACCTCAGCCTCTAATTCTGATCCCGACTGAGGCTCACGCCTCAGCCTGTGGGTTCTGTGCTGGACAAGGTGAGCCCCTGA
This sequence comes from Hyperoodon ampullatus, assembly GCF_949752795.1. Classification (NCBI taxonomy): domain Eukaryota; kingdom Metazoa; phylum Chordata; class Mammalia; order Artiodactyla; family Ziphiidae; genus Hyperoodon; species Hyperoodon ampullatus. Next base: position 5,097 of record NW_027640418.1, read on the forward strand.
CCTTTGACCCCTAGCCCCTTGGTACAAGCCCCCCCTGCTGAGAGTGCTGCCCACTTAGGCTCCTTTCTTCTCTTGCTCAGATGCAGACACTGACGAGGAACCTGTCAGCCACACAGGTCTCCTGGCTGTGGTTGCAGGTCTCTGGTCTGGTTGTGGGATGAAAAGAGTAGGAACATTCCTTGAAAATCTCTGACCGCCTGCCCTCCGTGTTTGAATGTTATGCTTTCTGTGCTTTTTGTGTAGTGTATTTGATCATGACGAAGTTCCCTCTAGATATCTAAATAGCACAGCCCTGGGGTTGGGTGTATGCTGTTATCTCCATTTTTAGGTGGAAAACTTTCCAACACAAAGAAGCCAGAGAGCACAGGGAATGTTAGTGCTGGGAGGGACATTGGGCCTCACACGCACTGTCTGCGTGTTGTCGCTGGGACATTAAAGCCCATTCTCTTCACCAGAGTTTGTCCATAAAAACTAGTTTATTTTAGGGAACTGTATGGATGGGGTTTTGTATGCTCTTATTAGTTAAGTGACAGGAATGTAGGTCGGTAAGTGATTTCATGGAGCTGCAGAGAGAAGTAAATAGGAAATTCATCATCTCCCTCCATGCATTCATTCATCAGTCACAGAACAAATATTACTTTTACAGCTAGTAAGCAAACCATATTAGGAAAAGTTTAAACTTTCTAGTAATGTAGAAATTGTATAAGAAGTCATCATTTTGTCTCATAAATATTTATAAAGTTGGGGGGCAGGGTGGGCTTAAAGTAACTCTAATGCATGGTGGCAGCAACAGAATTGGTGCAGCCATCTGGGAAATCATTCTGGCATTTGTGTTCACAGATCAGAAAAAATGACCTGTGGTTAGATCAAAATTTGGGAACTATAGCATCCCTCTTTTTGGAGACTTATAATATTTGTTAGCGTAATAGAGGCTGTCCTGCAGAAAGAAATCTGTTCAACGTGGAAAAATTCAGCATTTACTCTATGTATTTAAGTGCTGCATTTGTGAAAAGCCTCGTAAGGTCCTTCAAAACTGGCGTCTGTGTTTCGCAGTGCGTGAAGTGCAGCATGTGAAGGGTTTTTAATGTTTTCCTAGTGGAGGTGAGTGTCATGGACAACGTGGTTAGGACTTGGAGGGGGGACAGGTTGGGAGGGAAAACGAAGGAGTGCTTTAGTGTAAGTTTGACCTCCTGTTGGGAGAGTCAAGTGGCATATAAAGCTGGCAGTCGGAAAGGGGCTCTGAAGGCAGAATCAGGGCTGTAGGTAGACATGTGTGAGTTCTGTGAATATATGAGATTGTTGTGACCACAGGGGTGGCCGAGGTGGCCTTTGGACAAAGGTAGATGACAGAGTCTGAAGGGACCCAGGAGGGGAAGAGCCAGGGAGTCGGGGGAAACCCGAGGGGCTTCTAGCAGTGCTTGCAGGGTCCGTGAGAGGACAAGATGGCTGGAAAATGAAATTCTGCTGAAAGGCAGTGGCAGTAAGAAAGGACACAGGGAACAAGGACCAGCACAAGGCAACAAGGACCAGCACAAGGCAACAAAGAATGGGAATGGACCGTTTTTGGAGTATTTTCTAGCTATGAGGCACTCGCTTTATTTCATTTAGTAGCTATACACTATTAAATGAGTGCATGCATTTTCATTTAACTTTTTATTTTGGAATAATTTTAGCTTCTAGAAAAATTGCAAAAATAATACAAAGAATTTCCAGGTGCCCTTTACCCAGTTTTCCCTAGCCACCTTGTATAATTATAACATATTAATCAAAACTAAAAAGTTATCATTGGTATAATGCTAACTAGACTATAGACTTTACTCAAATTTCAGCAGTTTTCAACTAAGTGGAGGACGCTAGTTGTATACAGTTCCCTTTCTCTGTAGCCTTACAGTATACAGTCAAGGTTTTGTTTTCCAGAGTTACTTGGGTGGGTTCTCTTCCTCCCTACCGTCTCTTCAGCATGGGTGTTATGTCATCTGCTTGTGATACAGTTAGTTCTTTGTTACACTTGGTCTCTTATTTGGGGTCTCTCCTCATTCCTGATTGCATTTATTTTTTGTTTACACACAGTAAAACTCTCTGGGTTTTGACAAAGACATAGACGTGTGTATCCAGCCCCACAGTTGTGATACAGAACAGTGCTGTCACCTCCACGTTTCCTCCTACAGCCTGGATTTTAACAGTGGTTTCAGGCGAATAGGTAGCAAAGGGGTGGGGAAGGAGCTGGGTGGTGTAGGATCTCCCCAGTGACTGAGAACTTGACCGTGAAGGCCTCGTGCCCATGGACAGAGCACGAGGGTAGGGTCTCCAGGTTGAGGCTGGGGGACGTCTCTGTAGCCAGTAGGTAGAGGTAATAGACGCGGCCAAAAGCCCCAGAGCGGGGCGGCAACCTCCCGGTGAGGACCAGCTGGGAAAGGCCAGCTGTGCCTGATCAGGTAGGGTCCGAAGGCAGGCGGACCGTGGGGAGGGGTCCTGCCTGTTGTCTTTGAAGCTGACTGTGGAAGGACGGAGGTGTGGAGTAGGTACCAGGGGAAGGTTAGAAACAGCCTCTGTCCCCTGGCAGGGTGGGAGTTAATGAGAAGGAAAAGAGAGGGTGGTGGGGCACAGTGACACAGAGGTCGCCCAGGGGCACGAGGAGCGGGGATTTGCTGCAGTCCTCTCTAGAGGTACCCTTGGCAGCCGCAGAACCATGTGGAAAACGCAAAGGAGCTTTTTACTGCAGAGCTTTCGTGTGACCTGTGAGTGCTTGGAGTTGGGAGTGATGCTAGGAGTAGGCCAAGAACTGTGAGTCGAGCTTCTGGAAAAGGCCGAGGTTTGTAGGGACCGTTTGCTTCTATTCCTGTGGGAGGAAGGGTGGGTGGAGTTGGAAAGGGGAGGCGCTCATAGGTGTAGCCTTGAGGGAAAAGTGAGGGATAACCACAGGGTAGGGCAGGGGCTGGATATATTCTTGTCTTTCCCAGGGTTGTGCCCTGATGAAGCGCCTCTGCGTTTGTGTTTCCAGAAGCAGTTTGAACTTTCACATCGGTGGTTTTTCAAATCAGGAGTTATTAGGTATTAACTGAAGAAGAAAACACGGCCTTGGCCAGAGTATCTGTATGTCAGTATTGTTACCATCAGGATTCAGTGAAACAAGAAGATATCTATTCTGGACGACAGCAGCTGCATTAACTAATTTCTTATGAACTCACACAGAATGAAAACGTATATTCTTTTCTTTTCACCTTATGTGTAAACTGTCTTTTTACACATGGGCAGCTACCCTGGTGGAGGCTATTTAGAAAGTGAAGTTCTTCTGGCCTCAGCAGGTGGTGTGCAGGGAGTGGGGGGACGCCCGCCAGTGCTGGAAGCTGAGAGGGGCTGGGCGCTCTGTGGTCCTGGGTCACACTTCTTCCCAGTGGCTGGAGAGGAGCCTCAGACCAACATGGTGCCCTGGCTTATCGTCCAGGTCCACCCAGGGCCTGATTAGTGTGGAGGTTGGAGATAAAATAAACACTTCTCTTTGGCGTTTTGGCACTTGTATGGGGCCTTCAACTGGCATGTATTTAAGAGATTCCATAGCTCCATTTATTATTGCTTATTTTTTCCCTCAAAGCTGTACACACATAGCCATGCATGTGTGTATGTGTGTGTGTGTGTGTGTACACACACACACACACACATATATATATATTTTGTGTGTGTGTGTGTGTGTGTGTGTGGTACGCGGGCCTCTCACTGCTGTGGCCTCTCCCGTTGCGGAGCACAGGCTCCGGACGCGCAGGCTCAGCGGCCATGGCTCACGGGCCCAGCCGCTCCGCGACATGTGGGATCTTCCCGGACCGGGGCAAGAACCCGTGTCCCCTGCATCGGCAGGCGGACTCTCAACCACTGTGCCACCAGGGAAGCCCTATATTTTTTTTTAGTTATTATTTTTTTGAGACCTAAGTGTCTGCCAGTTTTGGGGGCCCAGTCTCCTTGTCCATCCCCCACCCTTCCCTAGAGAGCAGCACTGGGGCAGAGATGTAGCCGATCAGGTGTTTTGTTTTGTTTCTGTTTTTGGTTTTAAACTCCACAAAACTGACATCTCTTCCCAGCTGGTTTAGGAAGAGCGAGCAAAGAAGCATGAAGCAGATTTGTGTAACTGAACCTGCTGTTGGGGATGGAATTGCAGTGAGAAAATATTTTTCCCTGATAAGCAATTCACATTGAAGTGAGGGAGAAGGAAATGGTCAGTTGGGGAAAAAGAGATGTGATGTCTTTTTCTCTTCTGTGGTTGAAGAGATGTCATGATGGAGAGCGTTGAAAATGCTAAAGGTGAAAAGGGATTGGTGAAGAAGGAAGAGCCAGGGGTGTGTGTGTACTAGTGTGAGGGGAAAGGCAGGGCTTGGGAGGTAGAGGCCGGGAGAAACCAACCCCCTGCTTATTTCTCTGAAGACATGAAACCTGAGGGTGCTAAGTCATTTTCTGTGAGGAACAAACTAAATGTAAAGCATGGCATAAGATAAATACACATTATAAGAACATCGCGCATTTGAAGAAAAGAAGGTTAGAAATGTGAGTTAGATTCATTCATCTGTTGAATTACTTCTTCGAAAAGGGCTTCAGTGGCCAGATAAGTGCCAGAAAACAGTGACAAATATAGTCCCCCAAAAGGATAACAGACCTTGGATTATCATAGTTGTTCTTTGAAAAGTTTGTATAATGCTGTTGAGGCGATCTGTAGACTTTGATTTGTTTTTCTTTAGGATTATTATGACTTAGCGTTTATTGATTTTCATTAAAGAAAATGTTAGTTTCTCCATTTACATGGGGAAGCCGATGTGTTGTCACCGGTCACATTGACCTTTGCATATTCATTTTGCAGGCGTGTATCCGGGGGTTATTTGCAGTTGGGTGCAGTGGTTACATTATGACTGGGAGCTTCTATGCCATCTTCCTGTAGTTGGAAATTGACAAGTGGCTCCATGAAGAACGGTTTTTTATTGCAAAGTATAAGAAGTATGATTAAGGGGTGAATGGGTTTTTCTTAAGATTTGATAACTTTTGACTTTTACCAACAAAGATGAAATAGCTTACTATAATTTTAAGAGGCTTTGGTAGGAAAGGAAGTGTTTTGTCTGTGTCATAGGAGGGAATAGAGTGACCTTGTGACAGACTTGAGCTCTTTGATTTTCTTTTTTTATAAACAGGCCTTGCATTCCCCCCCAGACATTTTCAAGGTGAAAGGACTTTTTTTTTTTTTTTTTTTTTTGCGGTACGTGGGCCTCTCACTGTTGTGGCCTCTCCCGTTGCAGAGCACAGGCTCCGGAAGCGCAGGCTCAGCAGCCATGGCTCATGGGCCCAGCCGCTCCGCGGCATGTGGGATCTTCCCGGACCGGGGCACGAACCCATGTCCCCTGCATCGGCAGGCGGACTCTCAACCACTGCGCCACCAGGGAAGCCCGTGAAAGGACTTTTATACATTAAGCACAAATGCTGTTAGTGAGTTATACGTTATTTATAGGGGGTTTAGTTTTAAATTAAAAGACTGTTAGTGCCTTTGAAGGAAGCTGTATTTTACAGGGTTTAAATGAGATGAAAGACACTGTTGCAATAACTAAAACTAATTCTGTTTGAAAGTCAAGCTGTTGAGGGAAAGGGAAGCTAAAATGAGATCTTTTTATCTTATCTTTTTTATTTTTTTATTTTTTTGTGGTTCGCGGGCCTCTCACTGTCGTGGCCTCTCCTGTTGCGGAGCACAGGCTCCGGACGCGCAGGCTCAGCGGCCATGGCTCACGGGTCTAGCCGCTCCGCGGCATGTGGGATCCTCCCGGACCGGGGCACGAACCTGTGTCCCCTGCATCGGCAGGCGGACTCTCAACCACTGCACCACCAGGGAAGCCCCTATCTTATCTTTTAAATGAGAAGACTGAGATTTATCTTTGTAATGTTTTCAAGCAGAAGAATCTATTTTTACAACAGTACTTAGGAATTGGGGTGAACAAAAGTAAAGAAAACTTTCAAACATAAACATTTCTCTCTGTACTTGATAGAATGGAGAAATGAAGCAGGAGTTAACCATTTTTCCTCCCAAGTGGTAAATTCACTCTTGCCTTCCAGAATGTGGGAAGGGTGAGGGTAATAGGACCGTGTGATTGTGGGCATGACAAACATTTCTATAAACCAAAAAAGAAGTGTGAAGTTACAGACAGCGGTGTTTATTACATTGATTATACAACCTGGGAGAGGTGAACTCACCGCCACTATGGTCTTGGGTTTCAGGCAACGCGATGTGCTTTCAGCGGCCGCTGCACTTGGCCTGTTATGCCCGCTGTGCATTTTCACCTTATAGTCAGGATTCTTTCGGGTGAACTAGGAGAGCTGACTCATATGTATTTAAACCGCTGCTAATTCACTCTTACCTCTCCACAGTGTCCCAGTACTTCACCCCAAAGAGTTCATCTGGGTTTATCTTCTTCCCTAAAGAGAAACTATATACATCTTAGGTGTTTAGAGGAAGGGGGGTGGGGGCAGGTATGGCTAGATGTCCACAGAAAAAGTTGTTCCTGCATCAGGAATGTCTTCTGGACCCCTTGGGGGGTTTGCAGATGTGGAGGTCCCTCTCGGGGGTTTTCTAAGCCTTCACTCTTCTTTACTTGTGCAGATGGGAAAAGATACCGCAGTGTGGTGGGCGACATCCTACCATTGACTATAAGATTTAATGCTGCTGCTGCTGCTGCCGCCGCCATATGTGAGCACCTGTGTGTCCATAAAGCAGGCAGGTCCCTGTTGTGTGTAAACAGGAGGGAGATAGTACGACTCATGTATTAATCTTCCAAGTATTCATCAGAATGCCTGCCAGCTGCACTGCCAGTGTGAACTGCCAGTCGCTTAGCAAGTTGTGTTTCACGTGGTGACCCTTTTATCATTTCTTGTGGTTGTGTGTTCTGGGCCTACTGCCCACTGAGTATTTGAATTTTCTGTTTTGTTCTTTTTGTTCCTGAACTGACTGCCCTCTAGGATGAATGGTGTGAAACTGGATGACGTCTTTTGCTCACCAAAATCATAAGGAGAGGGCAAATGACATAAATCCCATGTAGCTGTAAAGAAAGGGTTGAGGGATTTAGGCAGAGCCCAGCCACCACTGGGGACCTCCAGAGCCTGGATCCCAGCTTTGGATAAGTGGTGGCATTAAAAAACCACCTTTCAGGGCTTCCCTGGTGGCGCAGTGGTTGAGAGTCCGCCTGCCGATGCAGGGGACACGGGTTTGTGCCCCGGTCCGGGAGGATCCCACATGCCGCGGAGCGGCTGGGCCCGTGAGCCATGGCTGCTGAGCCTGCGTGTCCGGAGCCTGTGCTCCGTGACGGGAGAGGCCACAGCAGTGAGAGGCCCGCCTACCGCAAAAAAAAAACCAACAAAAAACCACCTTTCAGGCCCATTCGACTCCAGTGGGGTTTTGGGGGGTGGTTCATGAGTCTATGTTTTGAATTCTCTAAAAAGTGATCTACAAACTTGGATCATCATGGCTGGTAAAGATAGATCATAGGGATGCTTCGCTAATGGTGGTTTTATTGTGAGTATTCAATTTATAAAGGCAGTATGATGCTTAAAAATAAAGCTGATGAGGGACTTCCCTGGTGGTGCAGTGGTTAAGAATCCTGCCAATGTAGGGGACACAGGTTCGATCCCTGGTCTGGGAAGATCTCACTTGCCATGGAGCAGCTAAGCCCGCGAGCCACAGCTACTGAAGCCCGCACGCCTAGAGCCCGTGCTCCGCAACAAGAGAAGCCACTGCGATGAGAAGCCCACACACTGCAACAAAGAGTAGCCCCCGCTTGCCGTAACTAGAGAAAGCCCACGCTCAGAAACGAAGACCCAGCGCAGCCAAAAATATATAAATAAAATAAATAAATTTTAAAGTAAATAAATAAAACTGGTGACATTCAGGGATTATTCCTAAGTGGGTGGACTCTTAAGTGGGTATGTTGTCTGACAGATGGATTTTTCATTGCCCACATTTTACAGTTCCGCTTCATTTAAAAAAGAAAATCATAATATCAAACTTTCTCGCTAGATTTGACTTCATATAGATGTTTTCATGTCATTATATGCTTAGAAGTGTTGTACTTTGATGCCGGGGGTGCATTATTCCCTGTCTGGTCCTGCAGGCACCCATCTGGGAGAAAAGTGGCCCAGAGTGTTCTCTCTAGGCTAAGCAAACCATCTAGAGAAAAGTACATGTGACTTCTGAGACATAAATGCATGGAAAGTGATTTATTCTTTTTTTTAATGATTTTTTTTCTGTTGCTTTATCTCTTTTTTTATTAATGCACTTTAAAAAATTTATTTATTTTTGGCTGCTTTGGGTCTTTGTTGTTGCACACAGGCTTTCTCTAGTTGTGGCGAGCGGAGGCTACTCTTCGTTGCGGTGTGCGGGCTTCTCATCGTGGTGGCTTCTCTTGTTGCGGAGCATGGGCTCTAGGCGCACGGGCTTCAGTAGTTGTGGCACGTGGGCTCAGTAGTTGTGGCGCACGGGCTTAGTTGCTCTGTGGCATGTGGGATCTTCTTGGACCAGGGCTCAAACCCGTGTCCCCTGCATTGGCAGGCGGATTCTTAACCACTGTGCCACCAGGGAAACCCTGGAAAGTGATTTATTCTTCAGCTCCTATTGAGCCATAAGTGTTTGTTTCATCTTCAACAGTAGTTTTTCCCAACGAAATTCTTTGAAGTGTTTGGATGTGTCCCAGAGTGGGTGAATATGCTGAGGTTGTCTTAGCAGCTGATGATGGATTTATGGTTAATGTGAATTTTCACGGGTATGTTTATTGTTGCCTGAGTAGAAATGCTACTGTGATCCTCATAGTTATTTTTATTAGGAATGCATGATTTTTTACAGATTGTACAAGAAAAAAATCATCTTTCGTAAAATATGAAAGGCAACTTCTCAGTGATTTAAAGCAGACTTAAAGGAGGAATGATGTAGTAAATATTGACAAGGAAAGAGTCTAGGTGCCTACAAGTCACTTAGGCCGATTCTTCCATTGAAAGTTGCCTAAGGTCAGTGGTGATCCCTGTTTCTTCCGACGTTGATTGTTGCTCGATTCCCCTCTCTTCTTCCCTTCGCTCCTTCGCTTTCTTTCTCTCCCTCTCCTTCCCTTTCCAGTTTTTCATTCTCCCTCTTCCCTTTCCTTCTTTCCTTCTCTTCCTGGCCGCCAGCCTCCACAGCAGAAGGAAGGAACAGGCCTGGAGAGATCCCCTTACTTCCTGAGGGTCTCAGAGGCAGTGAGTTGTCGGCAGAGCAGGGCCAGGGCCTGTTCTTATTGTAGGTCCTGTGTTCTGGTCCCTGACTTGTGTCCTGTTGGTTATTTGGCATTTATGGTGCAAAGGCATGTGGGACATTGCCTGTCTTCAGGCACCTGACCAGGCCAGTGGGTAAGAAGAGACAAGTCACACACTGTAATACATACAGAGCGTAATCGGATCATAAGATGGAGTGCTCTGGGGGTTCAGGGAGGAGGAAGAGCTCCCCTACCGTGGAAGGGCCCCTTGTAAAGGCCCCAGTCAGTCTGTGTATTTATATATCCTTCATCTTTAGTAACTGCTGTGACTGTCCATTTTCCTAAAACTCTACATCCTACTACCATCCAGGGCTTCGTACACATTAATGCAAGCCCTTCTTTTTTTTTTTTGCGGTATGTGGGCCTCTCACTGTTGTGGCCTCTCCCGTTGCGGAGCACAGGCTCCGGACGCGCAGGCTCAGCGGCCATGGCTCACGGGCCCAGCCGCTCCGCGGCATGTGGGATCCTCCCGGACCGGGGCACGAACCCACGTCCCCTGCATTGGCAGGCGGACTCTCAACCACTGCGCCACCAGGGAAGCCCCATTGCAAACACTTCTTCATAGACTGTTGTCCACCCTGATCTAGCCTGGCTGCCAAAGAGAGGGCCTTCCTCCCCCAGGCTCTGTCACGTCCTTGGGTCCATGTTGTCACGTGCTGGGAGTGATTTCATGGAAGGCCTTTCTCAGCTGCCACAGCCATTTGCAAGACTGTGCTGGCTGAGTAGTGATTAGGAAACAGCTGTGCGTTCCCTTAACCAGCGAAACCACTGGACCAGGGAGGGAGATGGAAGGGACACCACACTTTTCTGCCTGGAGAGTGTTTTTTTCCCCTAACATAATGGAGGGAATTAAGAGTAAGTAAAAACTGATGGAATGAGCTCCTGGGGGATTTTTGAAAATCTCAGACGGAACTTCATTAGCAGTAGACAGCCTGTGCTGGGTTGGGATGCTCACTTCTGCGGACGAATTGAAATCTGTAATTGGGTTTTTGCCTGTAATATATTGCTTTTAATGTGATATCCCAAATCTGATGGTGACTGTGTTAGCAGTAATTTTGCCAGTAGAATTAAATGCTGTCAAGATCAAGATATGTTTGGAAGTAGTTTTTTGTGAAAATGGTGAGGTGAATCCAATGATAAATAACATTTTCTAGTCGTTACACCAGAACCTGCTCTTCGTGTTGTAATAGTTTTGATGAGCTTGTTAGAGAGGCTCCACGCTGGCAGTGCTGCACGGCATTTTGGAGGAATCACTTCAAAGCTGTAATCATCAGGGCTTTATACCTGTTTTCCGGACGCTTGCTCACTTTGGCTCAGTGTCCTGACATCATAATAAGTGCAGTTGGCAACCCACTCTTTCGTGGCAGTCATCACTGTTCGTGTAAGTCCCACAGGGATGTTTATCTGCATGTTCCTTGCTGATGGAATTATTTTCTGTTCGTTTAACAGAACATCTGATCAAATTCATGACCATGGGGGATATGAAGACCCCAGACTTTGATGACCTCCTGGCAGCATTTGACATCCCAGATATGGTCGATCCCAAAGCAGCTATTGAGTCTGGACACGACGACCAGGAAGGCCACATCAAGCAGAACGCCCACGCGGAGGACGACTCCCACACGCCGTCCTCCTCTGACGTTGGCGTCAGCGTTATTGTGAAGAACGTTCGGAACATCGACTCCTCCGAGGGCGCAGAGAAGGACGGCCACAACCCCACCGGCAACGGCCTGCACAACGGGTTTCTCTCGGCGTCTTCTCTGGACACTTACAGTAAAGACGGATCGAAGTCCTTGAAAGGAGACGTGCCTACCTCAGAGGTGACTTTAAAAGACTCCGCTTTCAGCCAGTTCAGCCCCATCTCCAGTGCTGAAGAGTTTGACGACGATGAGAAGATAGAGGTGGACGACCCCCCGGACAAAGAGGACGTGCGCTCGGGTTTCAGATCGAACGTGTTGACAGGGTCGGTTCCCCAGCAGGACTATGACAAACTGAAGGCACTCGGGGGAGAAGGCTTAAGCAAAACTGGCATCTCTACGTCAGGCAATCTAGAGAAAAACAAAGTTGTCAAGAGAGAAACAGAAACGAATTCTATAAATCTGAGTGTTTATGAACCTTTCAAAGTCAGAAAAATGGAGGATAAACTGAAGGAAAACTCCGAAAAGGTGCTTGAAAACAGGGTGCACGAGGGCAAGCTGAGCTCGGAGAAGAACGACGCCTCCCTCGGCGGTGCGGTGCCCTCGAGGACCAAGCCATCCTCCAAGCTTTCTTCCTGCATCGCTGCGATTGCGGCTCTTAGTGCAAAAAAGGCAGCTTCCGACTCCACTAAAGAACCAGTGACCAACTCCCGGGAGGCCTCTCCGTTACCAAAAGAAGTAAATGATAGCCCTAGAGCCATTGAAAAGTCTCCGGAATCCCAGAGTCTCATCGATGGGACAAAAAAAGCATCCCTCAAGCAGCCGGATAGTCCCAGAAGCATTTCCAGTGAGAACAGTAGCAAGGGATCGCCATCCTCTCCTGCAGGGTCAACACCAGCAATTCCCAAAGTCCGCATAAAAACCATCAAGACGTCTTCTGGGGAAATCAAGAGAACAGTGACGAGGGTGTTGCCTGAAGTCGATCTCGATGCCGGAAAAAAGCCTTCTGAGCAGACGGGGTCCATGGTGGCGTCCGTGACGTCGCTGCTGTCGTCTCCGACCTCAGCCGCCGTCCTTTCCTCCCCGCCCAGGGCGCCTCTGCAATCGGCGGTCGTTACCAATGCAGTGGCCCCCGCCGAGCTGACCCCCAAACAGGTCACCATCAAGCCTGTGGCGACTGCCTTCCTCCCGGTGTCGGCCGTGAAGACGGCCGGGTCTCAAGTCATTAATCTGAAGCTCGCCAATAACACGACGGTCAAAGCCACAGTCATATCTGCTGCTTCCGTGCAGAGCGCCAGCAGTGCCATCATTAAAGCCGCCAACGCCATCCAGCAGCAAACTGTCGTGGTGCCGGCCTCCAGCTTGGCCAACGCCAAACTCGTGCCAAAGACTGTGCACCTTGCCAACCTTAACCTTCTGCCTCAGGGCGCCCAGGCCACCTCCGAGCTCCGCCAGGTGCTCACCAAACCTCAGCAGCAAATAAAGCAGGCAATAATCAATGCCGCGGCCTCACAGCCACCCAAGAAGGTGTCGCGGGTCCAGGTGGTGTCCTCCCTGCAGAGTTCTGTGGTGGAAGCTTTCAACAAGGTGCTGAGCAGCGTCAACCCAGTCCCAGTTTACATCCCCAACCTTAGTCCTCCTGCGAACGCGGGCATCACGTTACCGACCCGCGGCTACAAGTGCTTGGAGTGCGGGGACTCTTTCGCCCTCGAGAAGAGCCTGACCCAACACTACGACAGGCGCAGCGTGCGCATCGAAGTAACGTGCAACCACTGCACCAAGAACCTCGTGTTTTACAACAAGTGCAGTCTCCTGTCCCATGCCCGCGGGCACAAGGAGAAGGGAGTGGTGATGCAGTGTTCGCACTTGATCTTGAAGCCAGTCCCAGCAGATCAGATGATTGTTTCTCCATCAAGCAATACTCCTGCTTCATCTTCCGCCCTCCCGAGCTCCTCGGGAGCCGGCACACACACTGTAACAAAAATTCAGTCTGGCATAACCGGGACAGTCATATCAGCCCCTTCCAGCACACCCATCATTCCAGCTATGCCTCTGGATGAAGACCCATCCAAGCTCTGTAGGCATAGTCTGAAATGTTTGGAGTGTAATGAAGTTTTCCAGGATGAGACGTCGCTGGCCACTCATTTCCAGCAGGCTGCAGATACAAGTGGACAAGTAGGGTATCATTTCCATTTCGGGATCTCGGTGATGAATCTGTAGACAAGAGTGCTGTATACCATGCCGTTGATTTTAGGGGCGGGAGCTCAGTTAAATGGGGGGATGTGTGTGTGTATTTGTGTACACACGCTCACACGTGAGAGAGGATTGTTTTCATAGAGCAATGTTGAAATATGAATCTTGTTTAAAAATCAGTTTTTTTGAAGATGATTCTTTTAGACAGTTAGAAACTGTGTACTAGTTGGGTCATGGCACCTTAGATTTAGGGTACATAAAGGAGTTTTTAATTGTTGGGTGATTGGAATTTATGTTGTAAGTCTGAGCTCTAGCAAGTGATAGTATAGACCCATTGGATTAAGTGTTCAAGTCAGGCTGCATCACCAGTGTTCCTGAGTCATTTATTAGCAACCATAGTGGGGTTTAAAAATTTCCTGTTGTTGTTTATAATTATTGTCTTTTACAGTTAAACACACCCAGTTGATACCCACTTTTCAGGAGTGCCTGCTTACTTAAGGTGTTGGTCTGGTATATTCAGTACTATTCTCCACTGCAGTGAATTTAAGCTTCTAACGGAAAACCCATCCATTTAAATAGAATACCTTTGAGTTTGTTTGTGGCATTTTTTTTTTTTTCTTTTTTGGGCCACGTTGGTTCTTCGCTGCGGTGGCTTCTCTTCTTGCAGAGCACAGGCCCTAGAGTGCGCGGGCTTCAGTAGTTGCGGCGCATGGGCTCAGTCGTTGTGGCGCGTGGGCTCTAGGGCGCAGGCTCAGTAGTCGTGGCGCACGGGCTTAGTTGCTCTGTGGCATGTGGGATGTTCCCGAACCAGGGATTGAACCCGTGTCCCCTGCCTTGGCAGGTAGATTCTTAACCACTGTGCCACCAGGGAAATCCCTTGTTTGTGGCATTTGGGGTTTGTTTTTTTGTGGTGAAGTGTAGGTTGGTGTTGGTGAGGTGTATTTCACAGTGCACGTCAGTCAGCAGTTTTACCTCTGCCGTTTGCTTCTCTCCATGAGGCAACTTCTGGGCAATAGATAAATGTGTTTTACAGATATATGGAAGTAACTGGGCATGTTGAGTGAAACTAATTCAAGCTAGAGAGACCATATGATTTATTGTGCAAACCAGGAAACTTGTGATATTGGAAGGGGCGCTAGTTTGAGCTGATATACTCTGGCTCAAACTTCTGTTTTTGAAGACCCAGTGATAAACTGATCTTTCCCTTCTTTGCCTCCACTATCTTGTGACAAGGAGCTTTATGCTGTGGTTCAGACGTCTGGTACCGTCACCGTGATCAGCTCCCCGAGGGCAACTGCTGAGTTAAGTTCTTTGTAGGATTTGAGTTTGGGGAACAAAAGATCAAGAATACCTCAGTGACTTTTCCTCTGGACATTCAGTTGAGTGGAAATGGAGACGATAAAGAGTTTCAAGAACATTCTTGCATCGAGAACACTGGATGTTACCTGTTTCATTGGCTCTCACAGTAAAGTGCTCAGGTGGCTAAGCTGGTTCAAGAAGAAGCGATTGATGCAGCCCCCCAAGCGCGTCCTGGTGACAGGGCTTGGGTTCTGTCTGGGCTCCTCTTGCCTGGTCACCACTTCATCAAAGGGGCAGTCTTTCTTTCTGTCTTAAAAGGATGCAGTAAAAAAAGCAAAAGCCGTTTCCGTAGTTCTCTCTGTTCTGCTGGTATTTTGTGCAGGTGGTGGAGTATGTCCCGGCTCGCGTGTGCTGGTCCGTATTGGCATGTGGAGCTGCCTTGAGAGATGTCTGTTCCCTTGGGGACCCTTTCTTCCCTGTTTTCCCCTCATTTTTGTTCTCTGTTAACCATTTAGGCTCATCAGCCGAACTGGGGTCAAATAGGGAAGCGCTTTCCCTCAGGGAAAGAGATTGCCGTCTCTTCTTGTGTTGGGTGGTTGCTTTGCCCTGACTCTGTATTCTGCTGGGACAGGTGTGTAGCGCAGCTCCCGTTTCCCCTGGAGCACCGCGGGGTGCGTCAGGGCAGAATATATGTTAACTCCAGGGCCAGGTAATACGAGGCCGGACAGTCACCCCGTTCTGCTTCCTTCCTCTGACTCTGCCGAGCTGGGGTTCCACTCAGCCCACCTGAGAAGAGCATTTCTGTCGAGTGAGCTTCAGCTGCCGCCCGAGCCAGCCACCGCCTGGCTGGCAGCACCGGCACACCCCGTGGCACCTCTCCCGCTCCTGGTGCCCCTGCTTTCACCCAAACCGTGCCCTTCACCACGGTATCCCCTCCACAGCTTGCCACTCTTCTCAGGCTCAGCCGGGGGCTCTGCGCGCCCAGGGGCAGCCTGATCTCTCACCCGGCCGCCCAGCCTGCGCCCCTGGGTGCGGGGCGGCTGCCCCTTGTTCAGCCTCCTTGACACCCTCCTCGAGTCTCTCCTGCAGCCCAGGAGGCCCGTGGCATCCGTGCAGCTCCTGCTGTCCCAGCCTCAAGTGTAGCGGGAGCTCGGGTGGTCCCCACCTGTGGGTGGTCCCTGGCGCGGCATCAGGTACCCATGGCGATGGGAGGCTGGGGCTGAAGACAGGAAGGACGCGAGAGAAAAGAGAAGAATTCTTCGTTTCGTCTTCTCCAGTTTGCCATTCACACGACCGCTGGCCAGTTTACAGTTCGTGAACTTACATTTAAGTGTGGGGGAAAAGCCCACCTTTATAAACTGTTTCCTCTCTGACAAGGGCACTTAGGACACTTAGTTCAACTTCTCGGTTTTGTAAGAAGATCTAAGGGCGCCTCAAGCACAGTCTTTCCCTGAGCGCCTTCTTTCCGTCTTACCTTCCGTGTCTCCGTTGGCCTCCCCATTCCTGGTGACTCGTGGGTGAACTGCAGGCAGTGAGCAGGCTGCCTCACTGCCCGAGGGTGGGGACCGTTACAGGGTCGGCCGCGGGCCCGCAGCTGCCCGTTTTCTTTTCTGGCTCTTCTCAGGTCTGCCCGGGCCGGGCTTCCCTACGTCTGCACGTAGGCTTCGAGAGTCACGTACAACAGCTTCCTGTACTGACCCGAGCTGGCGTTGATTCTGGAGGCTAAAGGGTGTGACCTCAGGGCCCTGGCAAGACTAACCGGCCCACGGGCCCTTGCTCCGTGCCTTTCCGCGTGTGAGTTGACCAGACCTAGAGAGAGGTGTGCCGGTTCACTGGCAGCGGGGATATGCCTTCCTCCTTTCCTCCCTCCCTCCCTCCCGTCAGGGATATTCCTCCCTTCCTTTGTCCTGCCCACCTTCTACTTATGATTGCCAAGGTAGTTTAAAAATTTTACGTGATAATGCTGAAAGTATTCCGTGCTAATTAATGCCTTGAGTCTTCTCAGATCATCCCATTTTCAAATTAAACCTTTTATTTTGAGGTAATTGTAGATTCAGGTAAGAAATAATACAGAGGGAGCCTGTGTACCCTTTACGCAGTTTCCCCCACTGGTAACATCTTGCAAAACTATTAAACAGTATCATATCCAGGCTGTTGGCACTGATGCTACAATACGTAGAGCCTTTCCACGACCATAGGGATCCCTCATATTGCCTTCTTAGAGCCCCAGTCACCTCCCTCCCACCCCTGCATCCCTCTTCACCCCTAGGAGCCACTAATCTCTTCTCCTTTCTATAATCTTGTCATTTCAGGAATGTTATATAAATGGAGTCATACGTATGTAGCCTTTGAGACTGGCTTTTTTCCACTCAGCGTAATTCCCTGGAGATTCATCCAGGCTGTTGGATGTATCACTAGTTTGTTCCCAGTTTGGGGCTATTATGAATAAAGCTGCCACAAACATTTGTCTGCAGGTTTTTGTGGGAACGTAAGTTTTCCTTTCTCAGGGATAAATCCTTTTGTGTGCCGGGTTGTATGGTAGTTGCATATTTATATTCTTAAGAAATTCTTTTCCACAGCGGCTGTACAATTTTAAATCTCAAGAGCAATGTATGAGTGATGTAGTTTCTCCACATCCTCACCGACATTTGGTGGTGGCATCATTTTGTATTTTAGCCATCCGGATAGGTGTGTAGTGATATCTTGTGGTTTTAATTTGTGTTTCCTCCATAGCTAATAATGTTGAATATCTTTTTGTGTTTATTTGCCATCTGCATATCCTTTTTGGTGAAATGTCTCTTCTTTTGTCCATTTTCTAATTAGTTATTTTGTTTGTGTTTACTGTTGAGTGTTAAGAGTTCTTGATATATTTTAGATACTGGTCCTTTGTCGGTATGTGGTTGCAAGTCTTTTCTCCCAGTCTGTGGCTTGTCTTTTCATCTTATTAGGCTTTGGCAGAATAAATGTTTTTAATTTTGATGAAGTCCCATTTATCAGTTTTCTCTGTTACGGCTTGTGCTTTTGGTGTCAGGTCTAAGAACGCTTTGCTGTAGATCCTGAGAACCTTCTTTTATGTTTTTTTTCTAAAAAAATTTTAGTTTTATGATTTACGTTTAAGTCTGTGATCCGTTTTGGGTTAATTTTTGTATAATGTGTGAGACTTTGATGGAGATTTCTTCTTCCCCATGCATGTCCTTTTTCTCCAGTACCACTTGTCAAGAAGGCTGTCTTTCCTCCATTGAATTGCCTTTGCAGTTTGTCAGACATCAGCTGGCATATTTGTGGAGCCATTTCTGGGATTCTGGTGGACTGACTCCTCCAACTTTATTCTTTCCTCTCAAAATCGTATTTTAGCTATTCTGGTTATTTTGCCTTTCCATATATATTTTAGAATAGTCTTGTCTATATCTACAAAAAAATTCTTGTTGGGATTTTGATAGGAATTATGTTAAACCTGTATATCAATTTGGGGAGAACTCTTTTCTTTATTATGTTGAGTCTTTCAGTCCATGAACAAAGAATGTCTCTCCATTTATTTAGATCTTCTTTGATTTATCATTTTGTAGTTTTTTTCATACAAGTCTTATACATGTTTTGTTTGCTAGCTTTCCTTCTTTCTTTACATGTTTTGTTGGTGCTCCCCCTACCCCCTGCCCTCCCCCTTCCATGTGGGCAAGTGGAAATGGTATTATATTTTTCAGTGTTCACATGTTCGTTGCTAATATATGGAAACACAATTAATTTTTGTGTATTTATCATGTATCCCTTGTCTTTGTTAAACTCGTTATTGGATTTAGGGTATTTTTTGGGGGGAAGATTATATTGATTATTTTTCAGATATTGAACCAGCCTTGCATCTCTGGGATGAATCCCACTTGATCAAGGTGTGTAATTCTTTTTATATATTGTGAATTATATTTGCTAATATTTTGTTAGTATTTTGCATCTGTATTCATATAGGAAGGGACTTATAATTGGTGTTAGATTTTCTTTAAATATTTGATAGAATTCTTCAGTGAAACCATCTGGGCCTGGAGATTTCTTTTTTGGGATTTTTTGTTAAACACCCTCTGGGCTGGTAGAGGGACTCATTATCACTTGGTAGGGATGAAACTCCCACTTCTCTGCTGCCTTCTCTGATACCATCTGGGTGAGGGTATTAGGACACCTTATTACAGCCTCAGGAGCAGAGGTCTGGGCTCCACTTGGACTTGGCGTGCTATGGGTGAGGCCACAGTGCTTCCTGGGGTGTTTGGCTGGAGTACAGCAGTAATTGTGTCTTTTGCTAGGCTTCCCCTTTCCGGATCCTTTGGCTAGAGATAGCAGGCTTTTGTTGGGGATTTTTTTGTCTGTGCCCATTGGCGTTTCTGGGTTCCCCGTTTCCTCAGCTCCAAATCTGGGATCCGTGAGGCAAAAAGAACCCCAGAGAACTCATCACTAGGGACCTGAGGTGCCTAGCCATCCTGCCTTCTCTCTGCCTTTCAGAGTCTCATTATGTTTGTTGTGTATGTAATGCCCAGGAGTATTAGTTGTACTTAGTGGAAGGAATACAGAGAGGTACTTCTATTCCATTTCCCTTGAAGTGGAAGTTTCACTCTATCTTTTCAAATACAGCTGTTTTGTCTTCCAGGAGAGAGTGTGTAGTTATATCATTGGGCTCTGCCTGAGGCCTCCGGCCTGTGATTCTCAGTCGCTTTTTGGGGTCAGGCTTCCTGGGAGGACAGCATTCCACTTGACTCTGGACTCCTCTCCTCTTTGAGCCTGAGGCATGTCCCCTGCTCAGTGAGGTCACCTCTATCTTGGCCTGTCTGTGACAGCTGTCAGGAGTGAGCATCTCTTCTTCTCCCTTTCATATGTGTTGAACCCAGCCTCTTAAGACCTCAGCCTTTCTCTTGAGAATGACTTCTTGGTTTAGTGCAGGCACCATCTCCCTTCTCTTTTTATCTTTCATTTTCTCCCCATTTATATTTTTACCCCTGTTTATGGTTTGAAAACATCCTTTTCCAAGTTGGTCCAGGGGTGCTTGTTTGAACCCAGTAAAGGATTTCTTTTTCTTTTGACACCAGCTGTGGCTGTCTGTGCAAAACCTCCTCTCACCATCACCCCGTACATATGTGTTCAGGCTCTGGAGGTTTTGCCAGCATGTCATGGGGTAAAGTAAGGTTTTGGTGGCATTTGCTGAATTCTGCCTTGTCAGTTACTCCTTCTCTAAAGATAGTCTGTGGACAGTCTACACAAGGTGATGATTGACTCAGAGACTCAGAGTGCTGCTTTATCATTAGCTGGCCCTGTGCTCCGCAACCCCCCATGCAGGTCTCTGTGGAGAGCTGGATGGGAATCTGTGGTTTAGCGGGAAGCCCTCTTCACCCTGCATCCCCCGAGCCTGAATCCGAGCCAGGACCCCAGGCATGCTCGGGCCCAGGTTAGTCTGCCCTGCCTGCATCTGCTTACCCTGCCGAGGAGCAAGCCCCGAGGAGTGGGGGGTGTGATGGAGCATCGGGTGGATCATGCCCTTCCCAGCCGCACTGAACCAAGCGGTACAATAAAAATGGAGCACATGGGGCTTCCCTGGTGGCGCAGTGGTTGAGAGTCCGCCTGCCGATGCAGGGGACACGGGTTCGTGCCCCGGTCCGGGAAGATCCCACGTGCCGCGGAGTGGCTGGGCCCGTGAGTTATGGCCGCTGAGCCTGCGCGTCCGGAGCCTGTGCTCCGCAGCGGGAGAGGCCACTACAGTGAGAGGCCCGAGTACCGCAAAACAAAACAAAACAAAAACGGAGCACATGGACATCGACTTCTAACAGCGGTAAAACTGCCCTGGTTGGCGGTGTATATTCCACCCTATCCCATTAATAATTCCTGCCTTGGGGCACACTGAGAAAAGGAGTGGGTGGGGGGGCTAGAGAAGTTTCCCTCCTCTCCGTGAAGTAGTGAAGAGCTGACAACCGTAGTTTTAATAATTGAAAATTAAACTTATTAGACTGTTGCTTCACCTCTTGGTAAAACCACAACTAAACTTAGCCAAGTACAGACTGGAAGTGCATATTATAACCTCCGAATTGGTAAAATCAGTTTTCTTCCCGTAGGATCTGTATCAGCCGTAGAATCAGGATGTCATAGGTCCTTTGCTCATCTCTTTTATTTTACAGTGGAAGAGACAAATGCCCAGTCAGTGGCCAGCTCAGAACCTGAGGCACGATTTCTGTATTGCTAGTTACTCTTTCCAGTTGGTGATGCTGGTAACCTAAGATGTAGAAGCATAGAACTTTACCGTTGCAGGGACCATAGGAGTCTTCTGAGAATGGACCCTGGGGTTACATTCAGATTAGCTTCAAGGGTGCAGGTGAAGGTGACTTATCTGCAACGGTCCTTATTTTGGGGGGTTGCTGATTCAGTTTAGGTTCAGGGAGTTGATGGGCATCATTACTAGAACATACCAGGTGTATCAAATTATCCCGAGCAGCCTCCCCCAGGTCCCATTTCTAGACGTATTCTGCTCCAGCGGCTGCTTCTGGAGGCCATGGGGCCGCCTCAGGTCCCGCGCCCACCCCAAACACCATTACTAGCTTGGTTTTGGGCCCTGCTGTCCTGAATGTTTACTATTAATTTCGGTCAGGCTAGTCCTGTCCCAGTTGATATTTTGATGTTATCAACTCTTAATTTATCTGTCTTCTTGAGCGATTGTCATCTGAGTGGATTATATGTGTGGACCATACTGCTTTCTGCGAATTTGCTCATTTCACTGTCAACTTTTATTAGGGATTTTTAGTGCAGAATGATATGAGGACAAAACCAGCACCAACAGCTAGCATTGGGAACAGTGGTATATACAGTTATTTCTGCTATAATGCTTGCTTTGTGTTACTTCCATTTAACTGAGATCTGAAATGGCAGTGCTTTGTCTGTGTTCTCATTGTGAAATTGGGTGAAAGTGAGAGCCAGAAAACAAACTGGTATACTTTTATTATTATTATTATTATTTGGTAATTATACTGTAGATGGAAAATTACAAAACTGCTGTTAATGAGGCAGAAACAGTGTACTTAGCATCTGGGCTGACTGTTAAGTTGACAGTGTTTTGACCTCTGGATCAGTGGGTTTCATGCTGTCGCAGGCTTTTGGTCTGTTTGAAATTTAAGCATAAGTAGATGCTATATTTACTCACATTTCCCTAGCCTTCCTCATCTTTTCCCTTGCTACTTTTCTCCCTAAAACATGAGTTGAAACACATAGAATTATTTTCCTTGTTACCCAGATAATTCCTCCTGTATACAAAGAGGGTGCCGAGCCCTAGGGCTATCTGAATCCTTACCAGGGCCCCAGTGTACCCCGTTCCCCCTTCCTCACAGCCTGCGTTGGAGGCCTAGCCTTCACTTTCTGTGCCAGGATTGGGCAGAGAAGGGTGCAATACAGGTAGCTGTCAAGTATGAGTGTGATTACTTTTCAGCTTTATTTTCAGCTCTCGCATGTTACCTGAGTATTGAAAAATAATATTTTACTTTAAAAAGTAGCAGTTCTCTGAGCAAATGAGTCTGCCCCAGACTAGAAGTTAGCCGCTTATTACCTAAGTACTGCAAACGTTTTCCATTTTCAGATGACATAAGTAAACTGTCAAAAGACACGTGAGACCATTTAAGTGCGTTTTATTATACTGTTTTCTGTTCAGAAGGCAGGTACTGGCATGTTAAACTGCTTTATCCTGTCGAAAGTAGCCTCAACTTGTACAGTAGAGCGTTAGAGTTTTAAGATACATTTTTGTTTCTTTGATTTAAAGTAACGAAAAAAGGACAGTCAGATTCTTGTAGACCACAGAGAAATCCTGGCCTGCCCCCATCCTCAGATGCATTTCCCCGAATCCAGAGAACGTGTGTCCTTACCGTGAGTTCCCAGTATCCCAGAGAAGCTAATGGCATCTGCTCCTCTGTGCTGTGAAGATCCGTCACCGTTGTCTCAGGAAGCAGAGAGGACACATTATCTGAAACGGGGGCGGTGGATAAAACCGGAGGGAGAACAATTAGGTAAACCCTAAAACTATTGCTAGCACACAAGTATCCAGGAGGAGAACGTCTGCAGTCCAGACAGCTCGCTTGTTCTCAAGATGGAATGGAGTGGGAACAGGTAAACGGAAACGTGGGAGTCAGCACAGAGGATGCGCACAAATACATCCGCACCCGTGTGTGCGAACTAAAGAGCAGAGCTTAATCTGCTGTGACTTCCCAGGGACTGAATTCCCCCGTTGCAGCCATACGGGAGCACTGTGATCTGGGGCTGTAGCCCACTCTGGCTCCCACCCTCGCCCCTACTTCTTTCTGTACCTACAGTGGGTGAGGCGCCTCAGCCCATGGAAGTGGCTGAGCGCAGACTCCTGTAGCTCATCAGTGGTGGAGGGGACCGGGAGGGCAGAGGCTGCCGCCTGCCCTCACCGAGCCCTGGGGCCACAAGGAGCGCCCCGCTGCGCAGTGCAGCGTGATGGGAAGGCGTCCCCTCTCCAAGGACTGGTGCGAGAGAGGTCGCTCTTGAAAGGTTGGTAATTAGGTGACCTTGTTACTCTAAAGCATTTTTCATAGTCTTTGCAGTCAGACGTTTCTATCGTAAAGAGCACTTTAATTAGCAAAACCTCTTCTTGAATAATTTTGATACTTATTTTAGTTGACCTGCTAGTAACAGAGCCCTTTCACCCACCAACCGGTCCATAACTATTTTTATAGTTACGCGTGTTAACAAACATACAGGCATCCCGTAGGGGAGCGTGTTTAAGTAATTCATTGTGAATTTTATGTGTGTCGTGAAGGGTGTTTGTTAACATGTCTTGATGAGAGATCATGTGAAACTTCTCTTCAGATTTTAGGGAGCACATACTTTGTCTCCTTTCTAGATCTCCTGTTTTATTCTTGTTGTTATGTCTCCATATAATAAAAGTGGTAGAACCACATCACTCCCCCAGAAGGAGAAGCTGCGGAGGTGGGTGGGGGGTGGCCTGTAACCCTGACAGCGGTCCTCTGCCTTTCACATGCATTTGCCCGGTGGTGGATGGGGGGTGGCATTTTTGCTTGTTTATTCCTTGTGACCCCCACCCTACTCCTCCCTTGGCCTTGGAATTAATTATTCAGAGCCCAGTTCAAATCCCGGTTCTTCCACCTCATGGCTGTGAGGCCTTGGCAGGTTTCTTAACTTCTCTAAACCTCATTTCCTCATCTGTAAACTGGAGATGATAATATCCACTTCATAGGCTATTATGAGAATCAGATGAGGTGATGTATCGAAGTTTATCTGTTTAAAGGACCTAGTTCACCACTTGGCTTAGAGTGGAATGGGCTCAATACATATGATAAACATTAAATGTTTTGACTTGAGTGTAGAAAACACTGGTTTTATTCCTGAGTAAGTGCAAGACATTCCGAGATGTCTGTGGAAATTCAGACATTATCATTCACCGCCTGGGATGAATGACGGTGTGGTAAAAGCGAATAGAAGACCTTCGTTCAAAGAAACAGACTACCTGTGATAATGTAGATGTCACCAGGATCTTATAATTAATGCATCTGTTGATTGGTTTTCATTGCCGTGGCTTGTTTTAACCTTTGGAATATGTGTTATTCGAAAAGGAATGCTATTTTTAAATGCTGCCTAACCTCATCATAGCTGCCTGTAATGTTCTTATTTTGTGACTGCAATAAACATTTTATGGGATAAAATTTGTATTTTAGTCCTTTCAGGAGAGAACCAAGAAAGAGTTTTCAAGTGAGTTTCTGATTTTTCTTAGTTCAGGTTCCTCAGAAGTTTAAACCTTAATTTGTTTGATGCAATAGCTGAAAGAAAAAGTCTTTTGAAAATGTCTTAATTTGTTGTCAGTACAAAAGATTGTTTCAATTTTAGCTGGGGTCTATATTTTGAGGCTTTCTTTAACAGACTTTAAGAAAAATTACACATTTTACAAGGTAGTAGTAGATACTTGTTGCACGAATGTCCAGATAGTATTCAGACACATTTTATTTTCTGCTATGTCAGGTTTATTTTTGGAATGGAAGTAATTGAGTTCTCTATTTATATTTACTTTGAGTTTTTTTGTGTTTTAAAAATATGCCATGTTTAGCGCTTATATCTAAGGGGATGAAAAATATGTAGCGTGTTTCAGTTTTTCCTGGTTAGTTAATGGTGTAGAGCCCTTTCCAAAGAGGATTTCAGTCTGTTTTAGCTTATATGTGATTAGATTTTAAGCTCTCTGAAGTTTCAGTTTAATATCTGAATTTATGTATCTAAACTTGGTTCATTGGTTTTAATCATAAATCATAATGGTCAGTTCATCCCCTTAAGAAACCAGTTCATGTGCAAAAAAGAATAACTGATTGCTGCAGCCATTCTTTTTGCATTCCTGTATTTCAGATCTCAAATAACTGAAGTGAAAAAAAATTTAAAAAAAGAAAGAAAGCTGAATTAACCACTAATTAATTTTTATTATTTTGAAGAAACTTTTTTGAGTTGTGGGAACTCTACTGTCAAGATAGATGCCCATAAACTTGTGTTGTAAAGTTAATTATACATTAAAGTAGATTTACTAATGTACTTTATAAGGATACCTCTTCACACTAAAAAAAAAAAAAATGCAAAAGTAACAAAATTGGAAGTCTACCTAATGCTAACAGTCTCTTTACCTCGTACCTTGGGATGAGCATGACTACATAGTACATATTGTTTGTATTTTACAGGGACATTTTACATTGACCATTTAACTTGTAAGTTTGCTTTTTCTTCGGAAATCAATTATCGTAGTATTTGAAATGACCGTTGTATACTTATTTTGAGGTTTAACCAAGCTTCTCTGCATATTAGAAAATACTTCGTAGGACCAACCCTGTTTCCCCCTTTGGTTTATTTAGAAGACTTGCACTGTCTGCCAGATGCTGCTTCCTAACCAGTGCAGTTACGCATCTCATCAGAGAATCCACCAGCACAAATCTCCCTACACCTGCCCCGAGTGCGGGGCCATCTGCAGGTCGGTGCACTTCCAGACCCACGTCACCAAGAACTGTCTACACTACACGCGGAGAGTTGGTTTTCGGTCAGTATATCCTTCATTTCCGTGCAAATAAAGCTTATTCACGGGTGAGGGTACAGGGTTCGGAGTGGTCTGTGCACATCGTTTTCAGGGTCATACAGTGATACCTCGATGAACAGACCCTCTGGGAAGCTGGCTCATTTGTAGTCGAGTTGATCTGTGTGAATCCTGTAATGTGGTACTGACTCTGGTCCACACGAAGCCGAGGGTCAATGGGGCCCTTCCTTCCAAGCAAAAGTGTGCAGGTGGTAAGGTTTGGCTTTGATGGACTGTTAGAGCCTTTATACTTTCTGCAGCCTTTCTAGCATACTTCTGTTGTCATGCTGTCTGCATTTTAAGCCCTGCAAGAATGCAGTGCATTTCTGTACCTCTGAATACTTGCTCTCATCAAAACAGAAAGGGTGTGGATGGTCCCTTACTTTTATCTTGTCTTGTTAAAGGATTGGGTGTGTGTCCTTTCCTACCAGCGCTCGTTGTGGAAGAGCCTTCCAGCCCAGATCACCCTCCTTTATTCCTTCTTCTCCATGACCTGAGTCCAGGCTTCTCCCTCATCTCTGCACATCTTAACCGTGACCCCTTTCACTGCCCCCTAATATTCTCACATGTGTCTTTTACAACATCTGACAAGGCTAATGTTAATTTAGTATTGAGTGATGATGCATTTGAACTTGATCCTCCACTCTGTGACCTTCTGAAATGCATTCCCGTACCTTTTAGAAACATTTTATTCCTGTACATTTTGACCCAGTGAAGGTCCACCAAGAACACACGTCATTGATATACAGTGTCTTTGTTAATAGAGGTATTACTGTATTGTGTATTTATCTTAAACTTGAACATTCGTTCACCTGGTATTGTTAATGTTAGACTGTTAATATACAAAGATTTTTTTTCTTTTAGTTGTGATGATGTTTTATAAAAATGAAGGCCAGTCGGTATGATTTAAAAGTTTTATTTCAGTTAAATTTACGTTATGGCATCACCAGTTTCTAGGTGGTTCAGTCCATTTTTCTAACACTAAGACTTATTTCACATTTTTATCTCATGCCTCCAAACCTGTGATGCACAGATGTTTAATGGATGGCAACCGCCCTAGTAGAAAACCTTTGGTTTGGAAATTTAGAAACCAGGGTTTTTGTACCCGTTATGCTCCTCGTTGTGTGGTAATTCACGTGTTCTTTGTGCCTTGGTGCCCTGTCTGTAACATTGGTGTGATGTTTGCCTCCATCTCTGTGGGCATGTTCTAGAGTAAAACAGGATAATCCAAAAGCATGCTGAGTGCTTAAGAGGAACGGTCCACATGGAAGGTGCCCTTGACTCCACAGAATTCCTACACAGTGATACTTTGGTTCTTATCCCATGTTTTGAAACTCTTATTACTGGATTCTTTATTTAATATAAAACTACAAGTGCAGTTCTTTTAACAGATGCCAATTTCCTCAGATATTTGTAGTTGATTTTTCTAATATAATGAAAGTAAACTTAAGTTGGAATGAATAAAGGAAGTCAGACTCCTGTAATACCAGCTGTTCCTGGTATCTTTTCTAAATTAAAACAAAAGCTCTGCCGGCAAGCTAAAAGTAATTAACTCAACTTGGAAAAGACCATCCCTTGCTTTTCTTTTCTTTTTTTTTTTCCCCCCTCATTCACAGAGTTGCTTAAATTTGGCACTTTGAATTTTTACTAAAATTTCTTTGTTTAGTATAGACTATTTTTTCTTGCATTTGAGGGTTACAAGAGCTATAAAAAACACTATGTTTGTACGTTCTGAAGTTTAGTTCATGCTTACCTCTTTAGGTAATAGAACAGAATTTGACCTGAGTTTTTTTCCTGTTGTTTCAAATAATGGTCCAGTCTGCTGCTTATCTGGGGTTTAGCAGCCCCTTGACCTTGTACATTTTCCCCTCCTTTTTTGGCTTTATAGTTTTTCCAATTAAAAAACTTTTTAATTTCATTTTTAGCCTGAGGAGCATCTCTAGCATGGCTCCTAGCCTGACTTTGTGTCTTCTTGGTTTGGCGCCTTGTTTACTCTCTTTCTGATCATATACTGCATCTCCCAGATATTGAGGGGGTCATTTCTAGCTTCTGGTTGGTTTGGTAAAAGTCATTTATTTCTCTGAATTTTTCTGCTTCTTGATCCACTAGATCTGCATCTAGGAAGGGGAATTACAGGATTGTATACTGTAAAATTTTTTTTTAATGAAGAGAAACTTAATTGGTACCCAGAACACACAGGGCTTCAGCTATATTAAATATTTATTAATAGACTGGATTTTTAGTAGCATTAGGATGCTGTATGAACCCTTCAAATTCTCCTTCTATTTTTCTATTTTATTTGCATTCTGTATTGGCCTCTTTTCTTCCACTTGTAGGCAGATATTTTACAACTTTCTTTCCAGTTCTTTTATTAAAGTTTTCTCCTTTCCTTCCTCACGTTAAGGGGAGGGGGGCTTTCCCTCGGCCTCCATGAGGCTCTTCGGACCAAGCCTTAGCCACCTCCTTTATCAGCTGTAGGTTCTCTAACCTCTTGCTTGTTTTCTTAGAGATTAAATCTTCCTCTCCAGGCGACTTCAGAGAAACAGCCCTTCCTTGGTGTTTTGCCCTTTGAATACACCTTTGTACTCTTGATGGGGAAAATACTTTATGATTCACGATGTAGCGGATTCTTCTGTTTAATAGTTAGTAGCCCATCTATTTTTGTTTTGTGTAATCGTCCTCTTTCATAGGAATTACTGGCTTCTAGGGTTGGGAAGGACTAAAAAATTATCTATTCCAACTCTTCTCATTTAACAAATGAGAAACCAGCCCAGAGAGGATCAGTAACCTGTTCAAGAAAACCCAAGTTCTAGTTAACTCAAAATTGTTTCAGTGTGCTCGGGTGGCTTTATTGCCTGAAACAGTAGGTCAAATAGATAGGACAGAGGAGCTTTCTGTATTTCTTCTCCTATATTCAGTGCTTTTAATGTATATGCTGCTGAACATGATGCCTTAAGTCATTTAAAATGCTAAGGCATTAATTATGATTTTTATGAAATGCCCGCAAAGCTTAACATGGCAGGCTTTATAGAGCACGTGTAATTTAGAGTGTGTCGCTCCTGTATGACTTTGGAAGCTGCTCCTTGAATTTGGAGGGAGGTTCTAAGAACAGAAGTGTCTTAGGTGTCAACGCCATTGAGCGCTGCCCCTGGAAGGCAGCCCCAACTGCAGTCTTCCTCCCCCAGGTCAGCTCTCACATTCACACCCAGGACACGTCGGCCGGGTGTGTGAAAGGTCTACCCCTGCAGACCCTCGAGGGTCGACAGAGAGACCACTCTCAAGTAATTTTCAGGTGTGAACAAAGGAGGAAGACTAGGTGGTAGACGGGTGGACTGTAAGTGGTGCTGGGCGTCCTTGCGTGAGAAAGGTGAGGCTGGGGAAAAATGTCTCCAAGTTCTAAAGTTTGTTTCTGTAGGACTAGATTTGAGTGAAGAGTGAGCTAATCATCAAACTATTAGAAATTCAAGAAGAGGTTAGATAGAGAGGCAGTTTACATAGGGAGGTTGGTTTTTCAGACGGTTTATCTTTCACGTCATTTGTTAAACAAATGTAAGTGTACTTACATTGAATTTCCAGGAGACAAACACACTAGGTGGTTGACCTTCTCTGTGCCTCCGTGTGGTCAGGACACAGTGGCTGTGGCTTTGGAGCCAGTACTCATTCCTTCCTCTGGGTCCCTCTGTCGATGGCATATAGGATTAGATAGCAAAGATTTCTTCCGTTGGGTATTGGGGCTGGTGGGGACCTCAGAATCCAGCGTGCGGGGGTCCTCTCAAAGCCAGCAGTCGTAGGGTCTTGCTGTGCTGCTGGCCTTGACATGGCCCCATGGTCCATTGGTCTCACCACAGCCTGGAGTCTGGATGTTCATTCTTAGAAACTTGAAAGATGCTCAAAAAATAGTCCATTGGAGTTTGATTTTTCTTCTTCATGATCTTCCTTCTCAAATATATAAAAATAATTTGATCTGTTATAAACAGAAAAAACCCCACACGCTTAAAAAAGCCATTAAGAACCTTAAAGGGCTATTTGTTCATTTTACCCAGTTTTACACAGTTAAGTTATACATGTTTAGTAGTCTCGTGCTAACGACTGTGTGTTTATTTTCTAACAGATGTGTGCATTGCAATGTTGTGTACTCTGATGTGGCCGCACTGAAGTCTCACATTCAAGGTTCTCACTGTGAAGTCTTCTACAAGTGTCCTATTTGTCCAATGGCGTTTAAGTCTGCCCCAAGTACACATTCTCATGCCTACACGCAGCATCCCGGCATCAAGATAGGAGAGCCAAAGTAAGTCATGCTGCCTTTCGACTTTTACCCCACTCCTGTATTAGTAATTTAGAAGAGGTGGTGGTTCTGTGGGATATAATTTAAGATATGAAAAATTATGCCACTGTGCAGATTTTGATGCTCTGTGAAGTACAGCTCCTAACTCCCTAAACCTTTCAGTACTGTCCAGGGGGAACTCTTTGTCCTAAAATGTCACTTACTATTTATGCTCTTGTCATCAGTTTCTGCTAAACAAGTGAATGTTTATCATTTTTGTTCTTCTTCTGAAGATGATTTTGTTCTTTTTCTTAAGATGATTTTAATAGGTTCTTGGAAGGCTGTAAAAAACTGTCCTCTTGCAATTTTCATAGTTTCTTATAGTGTACACTTTTCACAGTAACATTTATAAGATGAAGTCAACCTAAGACACTGGTTCCTGCATTTAACTTCATAGCCAATGTAAATCCTTGATTAGTAAAAAGTAAATTTCATTTTTTGCTTGATCTCGCTCTTAATTTTGTCAGTGTTTGCCTCGTTGAGTCTTTAATCCTGAGGTGGTGTTTTAGCAGGCAGTTACGGGCTGCCCGCCTGCAGTGGTGGCCAGCTTAGCAAAGACGAGGCAGTGAGGGCGCTGGGGTCAGGATCCTGCCGCCACCCACCAGCTGAGTGACCTTGGGCCGGCACTGACCCCTGTAAAGTGAGGGTCATGCTTCTGTCCCCGGGTTTGTGTGAGGATAAAGCAGGGTGAGGTCTTTAAAATGCACGGCACGTGGCCCCTCTCTCTGGCACACGGAGGGCCCGTAGCCTCGGCTCCTTCCCTGCTTCCTCAGTCCCTGGATGTGCACACAGCCTTGGATCAGATGCCCGGCCTGATGTTCACTTTCTTCCTGTGTTGTTTGCGGCAGTGTGGAATTTGATAATTATGTGAGGCTAGATTTGCTGCCTCAAACCTATTGGTGTGTTTTGTCTAAAACTCTATAATCAAGGAAGTATTAGGGGAAGATATGTGGATATGCCGTATTATGTATGTCTGGCTTTAGTGTGACATTTAGTTTGGGGGAAATGTCATTGGCTAAACACGATAGAAGTGACTGTTTACTAAAAAACTATGAGAAAATGGAATTTTATTCTAATAGGACTTTAACTCTGATCTTTGTAGATCTTCAAAATGAAACACATTACAAATTAGGGGATCCACATACGACTTGGTGTCTTGACTCCAAAGACAGACATTAGCGAAACATCAGTTAAACAGCCTTCAGTGTTCCTGGTCATCAGCCTTTCGGACACTAGCATAGTCTGCCCTACCCCCTACTCTTCCCCGCCCCCCAACCCCCTGGCGAATATAGTTTTTGACTTGGTTTTTTAATTCAAGTAAATAAAACGTTATTCACTGGAATGTGCATGAAATCTGGAACAGGAGTTGTTACCTGGGAATACAGCACAGCAAACGATTAAAGTAAACTCAAACAATATTCCTCAAATTTGAGTAATGTATAGGAAAAAAATCATTCCAGTATTTTCTTAAAAACTTTTCTCTACTACAGTGGTTTTTTAACAAGTGCAAGCCCAAAGATAGGCATTAACGATTGAGTTTTAAACTGTAAAACTAAAACAAATTTACAAGTAAAATACAACAAAACTCCCAGACCAGTGAACACGGTTAAGAGCATTAATTCAGGGTAATGAGTCAGGTCCTCACTGCAGCAGCAGGTGCTGCTCCTCGGGCCCTGTGATTGTCACCCTGTGCTACAGGTGCCACCTTTCCCTATGCACACTCCTGTAAACCCTGGCTTCCTGTGCCATGCTGGAAGCTGGTTGGCCTGCATTTGACCCAGAAGCTTTCGTTCGACATTAGATCTCTGTTCTGCTAAAGTTATAGCCCCACGTAAATAAGTAGCTCCCACTCCAGTAGAGCGTCAGGCGTGAAATCTCCCAGCAGTCTTTGGTTAACAGGTGGTTTTAT
The DNA here is from genome assembly GCF_949752795.1 of Hyperoodon ampullatus. NCBI lineage: Eukaryota > Metazoa > Chordata > Mammalia > Artiodactyla > Ziphiidae > Hyperoodon > Hyperoodon ampullatus. Next base: position 36,844 of record NW_027640418.1, read on the forward strand.
GCAAATGACTCAAAATTATGCAGATGATTTACATTAATTTTTAAGGATCAATATAAAAATCCCACCTCCCATTTCCTTTAGAGAATATATGGAAGTCTGAAAATATACCCATGAAGACCTGCAGTCCCAGCACCTCAACTTGAAAAGCACAACATAAGATTTTTATTTCACAGATGTTTATGTAGTGATTGTTATGTGCAGGTACCATTCCAGTGCTTTGTTTTCCAGTGTGTGGTCAGGCATGTTTCCCTGCTGTGTCAAAGGGAACTTTGAACACCCTTTAATCTTCTCTGGGTAATTTAAGATCATTTTGCATGTCCACTACTAGATTTTATGGTGATACAGTCTTGTGACTGTTTTTATGTCTTCCTCGACGTCTGATTAACCAGCCGTTTCTTTGGCTGCTTTTCCCTTCCTTCTATTTGCCTCTTCTAAATGTATATAAAAAGAGCAATGAGGACCTCAAAGTGAAGAATTGTATGAGACGGAGTTGTTCTTTTTGTTGTTGTTGTTTTGTTTTTTTAAAGAGTCTGAGTGCCCTCATCCATGACACTCCTGGGTCTCCTATCATTAGTGCTCAGCTGATTGCTATGTGATTGAATATGGGCCCTGAATCCAGATTATTTGCTCTGCCATTTACTGGCAAGTTGTTTAATTTTTTATGTCTCAGTTTCTTTTCTTTCTTTCCTTTTTTTAAAAAAAAAAATATTTATTTATTTGGTTGCACTGGGCAGGCTCCTTAGTTGCGGCTCGCCGGTTCCTTAGTTGTGGCGTGCAGGCTCCTCAGTTGTGGCATGTGAACTCTTAGTTGCAGCACATGGGATCTAGTTCCCTGACCAGGGGTCCAACCCGGGCCCCCTGCATTGGGAGTGCAGAGTCTTAACCACTGCACCACCAGGGAAGTCCCAAGAGATGGAGTTTTGGAGCAAGTTCCTAAGAAATAAAACAGTACAAAACTACAGTAGCGGCGTGGTGGAGGACTTTGATTCAAACGAAGCTGAATTTAAAGCACGGCCCTGGGATTTACACAGCATCAAGCAGATTCTCTAATCTCTGAGCCCGTGTCCCATCTTTGAGGGGGCAGTGGTGCAGATTCACCTAATGGAGGTGTGGGGACGTGTCCTACTCAGACGGTGCCTTGTACCTGGCTGTACTCACTCAGTGGTGATGGAGGCAGTTGGCAGCAATTCTGAGCTTAGAATCCTTTACTCGTGTGTTTTTACATTTGTTTCAAGGGTAGCACTCTGTCCTGATTGAGGGTGGGCTTTTGGATTTACTTTTTCCTTCCCACCTCCTATTTTCCTTCCCCTACCTTCCATCCCCTGCCTCCCCACCCCTGCAGGTTTTTTTAGCCACCGCCTCTCTCCTTTGTTCTAGTCCAGTTATCCTGCCATTCACTCAGTCTTGCAGTTGGGTCAAGTCAAACTTTCAGGTTCAGCTTTCAAAGTACCTCCCCTGCATCCAGCCACACTGTCCCCAGCATGCTGTGCCCATGTAGACTCCGCCTTTGTGTGCACTGGTCTCCCTGTCTTTTTTTTTAAAATAAATTTATTTATTTATTTATTTTTGGCTGCATTGGGTCTTCGTTGCTGCACGTGGGCTTTCTCTGGTTGCGTCGAGCGGGGGCTACTCTTCATTGCAGTGAGCGGGCCTCTCCTTGCGGTGGCTTCTCTTGTTGTGGAGCACGGGCTCTAGGTGCGCGGGCTCAGCAGTTGTGGCTCGTGGGCTCTAGAGTGCAGGCTCAGTAGTTGGCGCACAGGCTTAGTTGCCCCACAGCATGTGGGAACTTCCCGGACCAGGGCTCGAACCCTTGTACCCTGCCTCGGCAGGCAGATTCTTAACCACTGTGCCACCAGGGAAGTCCTGGTCTCCTTGTCTTGAACAAAAGCCCTCCCTCTTCTCTGCCTGCCAGTCTCCCTGTGGTTCTTTCCTGCACTGTAGCAATAGTTGGAGAGTCTGCTCTGTGGTCATGGTCTATCACTATGTCTGTGAAGTTCGTGGTACCCTTATTTGGACTTTTCTTTTTTGACATTAGCACCAGTTTTTAATTTTTTAATCGTTTCTATCTTATGGAAAAGTTGGAAGAACACTGTGGAGAACTCGTGCGTCCCCTTCACCCGTATCCCCCAGTTGTTAGCATTTCTGACATTCGTTTCATCCTTTCATTGTCTTCTTTCTGTATCTCTCCCTCTCTCCTATTTAGGAATAATGGGGCTTGATGACATAAATGTTTGAGTGTGTCTGCCTCTCCTCCCCAAAAGGACACTCGTGAATGTTATTACCACCATCTAGCCTCCCAACCAGGAACCAGTGTGGATTACATTACCAACCAGTTCATAGATCCCATGAAAATGTCTCCAGTTGTTGAGATATTGTCTTTTTTTATTTCTTTCTTTCTGGTACAAAATCTAGTCCAGGAGCACATTTTGCATTTAATAAACTGTCCTGTCCCATCAGCGTGCTTCCATCTGGAGCAGTTGCTCAGTCTTTCCCCCTCTCATCCAGCAGAGGATACCGGTCTTGTGTTCTGAGGATGACCCTCCTTCCCGGCCCGGCCCCGCTTTCTCATAGTTGGACTCGGGATACATACTCTGGCAGGAATCTCCTCATCAAATCCCATCGAGGATGCTCACCGCCTACCTGTCCTTCTAGGGATGTTACCCTCCATCATCTAGTCCAGTTGGCAGCGGCCAGATTTCTGCACTGTGAGGTCACCATTTCCCCCTGTTTTTTTTTTTTAAAGGATAGCAAATTTTTTTTTAAATTTTTTTATTTGGCTGCATTGGGTCTTAGTTGTGGCACGTGGGACCTTCCTTGTGGTATGTGGGATCTTTTGTCGCGGCACGCGGGCTCTTCATTGCAGTGCGAGGGCTTAGCTGCTCTGCGGCATGTGGGATCTTAGTTCCCGGACCAGGGATCGAACCTGCGTCCCCTGCATTGGAAGGAGGATTCTTAACCACTGGACCACCAGGGAAGTCCCTCCCCCTGGTTATTTGTTAGTGGTTTGTAGGGTGTATTCTAGTATTACACCAAAAACCTGTTCCTCAGAAAAATGCTGACGTAAATAGATTATGTCCTGTTTTATACTTTCTTTGCAGTTCAGTAGACGGCAACAAAGCAAAACAAACAAAATCTGAAGGAATGTAGCATGAATAAAACAAGCCGTGCCATTTTTCATGAAGGAGTTATTTCTGAAAGTGTGAGAATAGAGTCCTGAGAAAATACTTAGCCTAGCTAGTAAGTCTTAGTACTTTTCTTGAGGCTATTCTGCTAATTACAGAAAAATCAGGAAGTATAAGCAAGCAAAACAATAAAAAATTACCATCCAGCAGAGGTGACGATAGTTATATACCATCTGTTTCTTTTCTGTACCCTTTAAACAAATGTGGTCGTATCCCACATACTGTCTGGTTACCTGTTTGTTTTTTTTTGCGGTACGTGGGCCTCTCACTGTTGTGGCCTCTCCCGTTGCGGAGCACAGGCTCCGGACGCACAGGCTCAGCGGCCATGGCTCACGGGCCCAGCCGCTCCACGGCATGTGGGATCCTCCCGGACCGGGGCACGAACCCGTGTCCCCTGCATCGGCAGGCGGACTCCCGACCACTGTGCCACCAGGGAAGCCCTGGTTACCTGTTTTTTAATTTGCATGAAGATCATTCCATGTTATTGGTATATGTCCGCATCATAATTTTTAAAAATTCATACATTATTGCTCTTATTTAACTACTTAGATTACTAGACGTTTGGGTTATTTCCAGCTCTGAGCTATTTCAGACAGTGAGGAGATGCACATCTTTGTCGCATCTGGTAGACTTAAGGGTGACACATCATTAATGTACCACCTTTGGGCTGAATGATGAAATCCTGTAAACCTTGTCTGATCTTAAAAAAAAAAACCCTTTCTCCCATCAAGGGTGCTTGTGCTCTGTGCCAGGGTAACTGACATGTCAGGACCTTCTAAAAACATGTCACTCACGCCAATTAAATTTATAAATTTCATGTGGAAAAAGAGAAAACAAGTTAAATCTATAATTTTGGGGTATAGAAATAGAGAGTGAGTTCCAAAGGTACGTGAGAAGTGCTCTCTTAAGACCCTACGAGGAGACAAGTGGTTTCAAGAAGAAAGCCATTCCTTTTTTTTAACTTTTCTGTAGAAATAGCAAACAAAACCTCAGCTTTTTCTTTCTCATGTGGCTCACACCTTTGGTCAGTGTTTCTCTGCCATTTTGCTAAGCTGCTCTTTGGGATTCTTTGTTCTGGTGCTCCTGGTTCTTCAGAGGAAACACAGGTGTCCCTAGGGCCTCCCTTAAGGCCCAGGACGACCCTATTGGGAAAGGGTGACCTCCTGTGGGCAGACGCGCTCACCAGTGACCCAGCAAATCTCTGGGGGCAAAGGTTGGCAGCGGGGAGGACTCTCTCCCAGAGGACTCTCCCCTGAGGGCCAGAGGAAAGCGTGGATGGATAAAGGAATTATGTCCAAAAGGTTCAGAGCTGCTGAATTAACTTAAGGAGGCTGCTTGGTAGTAACATATTAGGTAGGGAAATGGTTTGTAGTGGACAGTGAGTATTTTAAACCATTTAGAGCACAATAGACATTCAGGTGTTGAAGCAACATTTGATTTGTGGATTTTCTTTTATGTGTCTTTATTTTCATGCATAATTGCTTCCTGGTGCAGGGCTTTCATTGTTAAGAACAGGTACAGAAATAGTGACATTCAAGTGTAAAATTACTACTAACTCTGAAAGAAAACTTGCAACAAGTAACAGTGTGTTCAGGCATCCAAGATGTGTGGGCCTGCTTAGTTCATCAGTCAAATTCTCTCAAGTTAGGGTACCACCATCAGGCTGTGTTCCTTGTCTGATCTTTAAAAATATTAAAAAAAAAAAATCAAGGATGCTTTTGCTCTGTGTTAAAGTAGCTTACAAGTAAAGACCTTGTAAAAATGTGTCAGTTGTAGATCTGTGTGTAGTAGAATGATTTCTAAACAAATGTGGTCCAGTGCCTCTATACCCAGAATGTTAAGTTGAGCTGCACTCCAGTGATGCCAGCTGCCTTTGAAAGTTTGTTTCAAAGCTAAACTGCTCTATTCTTTTTATTGTGTTTGTTTGTTCTTGCTGCTTCTGCCTCCTGAATTCTTGGATGTGAAGTAGTGGTTCCTTTGGCCTGAGAGACGAGGGCTGACTGACATTTCCCTGCACCTCTTCTGTTTTAGAATAATATATAAGTGTTCCATGTGTGACACTGTATTTACCCTGCAAACCCTGCTGTATCGCCACTTTGACCAACACATCGAAAACCAGAAGGTGTCTGTTTTCAAGTGTCCAGACTGTTCTCTCTTATATGCACAGAAGCAACTCATGATGGACCATATCAAGGTGTGTGCACATCTCTTACGTCCTTTAAATGAACTGCAGATCCATTCATTGGTCATAATTCAAGGCTGAGCTGCAGATTACGGTAAAGCATGTGCTCTGTCGAAGGAAGGGATGGACGCTGGTCGTTGGTAATGAGCAATTTACAACATGCTGTCATCACGAGTTCACTTAACTGAGGGATGCTTTTTATTCCCGAGCCCTGGTTTGCATACCATGAAAAATCAAAGCAAAGTAACAAATGCATGCCCTGACTTTAAAAGAATAATCAAAGCTTTAGGGGTTTTTTTCCCCCCATATGTGAAAATGAAGGCTGTGAAGTTTACTTTTTTGAGAACTTGGTGTTATGTAGGATTTAGAAATAGACAGGGACTTTGATGAATTATGTCAATTTGTATAAATATTGGTGTGTTTAGAAAAATGAAGGTTTTCCCTTGAAATTACTTAGGCAGTTAAGTTTGCATTATAATTGATGCCCTGGATCTTGTAGTCTTTTTTTTTTTAAATCAAGTTTGCATGTAAACTGACAGTGAAATGTCCAGGATACAGCACAGTATCTGGCACCTGCTGGATGTTCAGTTAATGAAATGAATAAATGTCCAGTTCGGACGACCCACTCTCCAATCCCCAAAAGGGGCACCTAAATCTCTTTATAGCCTTTTAAGCTCACTAAGGACAGAGCTTAGTCCTAGCCTCTTAACTGTCCACTGTGAGAGGTTAAGCAATTTGATTCCTGTGTCATTAGGAGATAATATCCATCGGCTCTCAGAGATTAAAGTGACTTCCTTTTTACAAAGAGAGACAACAGACCCAGTATTATCATAAACTCAATCTCTCTTTCTCTTAGTTTTTCTGTTTTTAAATGTATTATACAGAAAAGGTCAGTTTAAAGAGCAAACCAAGTCTCTAAATTATTCTAACCTCATGTTAGTTAAATGAACGGACTCTTAATTCTTGAAAGTTCCCGTGTTGAGTGTATATGAGCATAACTGCCTAAAACCTCTCAGAGAGGCCACTCACTAGAAGCCAGGTGAAGGCAGTGACGGCGTGGCATTACTAGGGCGAATAAAATGCATGGGAGGAGTGTTTCATCATTCTCACTTTAAGTACGATAAAATCCTCTTAAGATGTTTTAAAGATTCTTACGAAAATTACAAAATTATCTTGACAATAAATATTTAATGAATCATCAGGAAGAACTCTACATACTGCTAATAAAAACACAGGGACATTGGAATTAGACCCAGATATTTTACATGTACGATATGCGGGTTGGGTGGGGTGTGAGGAAAAGAAGAAAAGTTGCTTCTTAAGAGGCTTTTAAGGTATTTATTTGCTTTCTGGAGCTCATGTTACATCTGGAAGTGGGGTCATCCGACTCTGTGGTTAGGGTCTTCCTTGTGTTAATAGTGAATTTGGAGGAATACAAGGTTCCAAGAAATAGAGACTGAAGAAGACTGGTAAAACCCTGTGGCCACAAGGAGGAGAGAATTGTTTTTATTCATCCGAACCTTCACGAGACTCCATGATACAAAAACAGTGGGAATGTTCACTGATGTTCTTATTTCAAGTGTGTTCTGTATGTTCGAAAATATTATCCTGCCTTTATGTGTTTGGGGCTGGGTAAGAATAAAGATAGTTTTAGGGGCACCCTGTTTTTGTTTTTTAAATGTATGTATATATCTAGCTTGTGAATTTATTTACGTTGTCTGATACCAGTGCTGTTCAGTTTTTCATGAGGAAGAAATTAAGAGAAAGGAGCCCAGGAACCCTGTTTCTCTACATACATATTTATTTAGAGGTAGATTTTTATTTGCCCAATTTAATCCAATTTGTATCATTTCTTTGTTCTACCGCAATGTGGATTTATTCACTGTGTGGGACCCCTGTGCTCCATGTTGGCATCTGCATTTAAAGTAAACCTTCAAGTTATAGTCATTCAGGTTTTTTATTGTTGCAGGAGCTAAGGAAGCATTAATTCCAGAAGAATTAAGTTGTATTTCTTTTATTAAAAAAAAAATTCATCCTTAAAAAATAATTTTATTTTTACTTAAAATATAAAAACAAAATGAGTAAATCAGAAATTCTCATTTTTGCACACATTCCATTACTCTGTGGTCACAGCAGAACTTTTTGCTGCTTTTCTGGAGTTTCTGTAGCATAAGGCTATCTTAAAATACTTTGATACTTTACCCTCTCTTCAACTTTTTAGTTAGTAAAAGTGCATTTGCCTAGAACCTTATGAAAAGTATGTCAGAAGATTTGGGGTTTGTTTTCTTTGGGTTTTAAATGGTTAAAAATGTAAAAATTTGGCTTCTGTTTTGAAAAGGACCATTTAAACACAGAGGCCTCTGCACTGCATGGTGGAAAAGAAGCAAATGCACAGTTTTTGGTGTCAAGAGAGGACGTCTCTCCCCAGATCTTCTCTTTGCAAAGGCACATTAGACATTCAGCCCAGGCCCTTTTCACAGCCCAGTTTAACGATTGTCTGGGGAGACCTATAACCTCTGCTCATGAGGAAATTATAGAAGCCCCATTTTTCCCTCTGGGGTGAGACAGTATTGAAGAAGGTTGGTTAATTCTTGGTACTATTTAGAGAAGAGCCTGCCTTGAGAAAGTATGCTGGTGAGTTCGCCAGAGGAACAGCTTCTTACCTGAACGCTCAGAGTCGGGAGCTGAGGTCTGTGCAGTGTGAGCCTCTGTGGCCCAGGGCACTAGCCGTGCTAACACGAGTTAGGACATGTCCTGTTGTCTTTCTGAAGATTCAAGAACTCGGAGGATACTGATAGGAGACAGCCCCATCCAAAGATAAATTGTAAATTGAGGCACAGACATATTTGCTTGCTTGCTTTTTTTGGACTCCAGCCTTCTAGAACACAAACAAAACAAAAACCAAAGTGAGGTCTTCAGGATCAAATTGCACTAGTTTTACGCCAGTGGAATTTGAAATCCTGTGAGTTTTAAGTTGAGGCTATGGAGGCTACTATGTTAACGATAATAAACAGGCAATTTAGAAAGGCTTTTTGAGCAGCTACTGTGTGTAGTTCACATGTCTGGGTGCTGTCAGTAAGAAGGGATGGATTGGGATAGGGGTAGAGAGATTAAAATTACCAAAAATCCCCCCAGCAAAACCCCAAACTGTAAGAAGTATTTCAAGAATGTGAAAGACATTCAAGGGAAGGAGAAAGGTTTGCTATTAACACATTGGTCTCAGGTGTTTGTTAAAGTTGGTTAGCTAAGGGTTTTGAACCCCTACCAGTATATTAGCCTATTTAAACATTTCTGGGTAGATGTGAAAGTAAAGTGTTCTTCACCAGAAGTGGTCTGTGGTAGAGAGGACTCACTCTGGTACATTGGGGGATGAGAGAGTGCCAGGAATGATTTGGACTCAATACAGAAGTCTTTCTTTTCAAATTTTAAAATGGCACAAGCAAATAAGCTTTTAAAAATTATTTGGAACAAGAAACGCATAACTTAGAGCAACTGTAAAAGTTAATACTCCTTTAGTTCTTTATATGTGTATATTTTGCTTAGATTTTCATCTTGCTATATTAAGAAATATTTCTGAGTGAAAATAAAATCATACTGAAATGTCTATAATGTAGTAAGATAGTCCACATGTGCTTTCTTTTAGTGGTGTGACTTGTGAAAGATATTTCTTTTTTTTTTTTATAACATAGTCTATGCATGGAACATTGAAAAGTATTGAAGGGCCTCCAAACTTGGGTATAAACTTGCCTTTGAGCATTAAGCCTACAACTCAAAATTCAGCAAATCAAAACAAAGAGGACACCAGATCCGTGAACGGGAAAGAGAAATTGGAAAAGAAATCCCCATCACCCGTGAAAAAATCTTTGGAACCCAAGAAAGTGGCCAGTCCTGGGTGGACGTGTTGGGAGTGTGACCGGTTATTCACACAAAGAGATGTTTACATTTCCCACGTGAGGAAGGAGCATGGGAAGGTAAGTGACGAGTGAAATCCTCCCTGTCAGTGTAAGGAGGACACTCCAAGACGTGGGTGCTTGCTTGGCTCTGCCGGTAATTAGTAGGATGACCTCTAAAATCACTCATTATCTGTGAGCCTCAGTTTCTTAATCTATAAAATGGACTCTCTGGGATTTCCCTGGTGTTCAGTGGTTAAGACTTTGCACGTCCATTGCAGGGGGCACGGGTTCGATCCCTGATAGGGGAGCTAAGATCCCACATGCCTCGTGGCGTGGCCAAAAGAATTTTTAAAAAAAGACTCTCCAAGTCCTTATAATCTTGTTGTGTGATTTTGCTGATAATGCCTTCACTTGTGCTCCTCGAGGCCAGCAGGGAGTTTTCCACCACACCCGTGTTTATAGCTGAGGAAACGGAGAACCATGATAAACCAAGGTTAAAAACATTTGAATTTGCCTGTTAGCTCTATGACACATAAAGGAGAAAGGAGGAGAGAAAGAAAGTGGGTGTTTTGAAAACTGTTTGTAACATTTGTCTGACTTCTGTGATTCTCTCCTGAGTTTGGTGATAGGAGAAGGACCTCATCCATAAACCATCCAGGAGAAGCTCTGTAACTCAAAATCTCTGAAAAATCTGAGTGTGCTATTTTTTCTTTTTAAAATAATAAGTATACATCTCTAACTATTATGGATTTTTTTAATGCCCATTATTAGACTTAATAAAACTAGCAAGATTATTTTTTAATATTACTCTCATTGTCTCAAAGTTGGTTTGTTCCAGTTAGGATCCAAAGAGTCTGCTTTGCATTTGGTTGTTGTATAACTTAAATCTCTTATTCTCTAGCATTCCTTCTGACATTTTGTTTTATTTTTTAATCTGCTGTATATGTTGGAAAAATTGGGTTATCTGTCCTGTAGTTGTCCCTCACATTTCTGGACTTAGGTAATTGCTTCCTTTTGACATTGTTTGTTTCTCTTTATCCCATAATTCCCAGAAATTGGATTAGATTCAGGTTGAATTTTTTAGATGGGAATACGTCATCGTTGCTGTATTTTTGTTTCACATCCTGAGGCACCTAATACCAGCTTGTCCTACTTTTGGTTCAGATAACACTGTACTTTTTTTTTTTTTTTTTTTTTTTTGCGGTACGCGGGCCTCTCACTGTTGTGGTCTCTCCCGTTGCGGAGCACAGGCTCCGGATGCGCAGGCTCAGCGGCCATGGCTCACGGGCCCAGCCGCTCCGCGGCATGTGGGATCCTCCCAGACCGGGGCACGAACCCGTATCCCCTGCATCGGCAGGCGGACTCTCAACCACTGCGCCACCAGGGAGGCCCAACACTGTACTTTTAAAGAAACCATCTTATTGCTTTAATTTAAGCCAATAAAACCAAATAGTTATTCTTGGGGAACCTGTGTAAAAAGTGCATAAGAATTGGTTTGTGATTAGTATATACTAGATCCTTGAAAAGTCTGTTTCTATAGCATGTACAAATTAATTAAAAGCATTACTTTGTATTCTTATTTATGCTGTTTGAGGTACTCATGAAGCTGGCATGTTTGGCCTTCCTGCCATCCCAACAATGTAAACTTGCCTTTGAGCATTCATCACAATGATCACAGATGGCAAAAAGATGTTTTTTTATTATATTTTGTCTAGCTACACTTAATTCAGTATCTCCTCATATAAGAATTAGTTAGGGCTTCCCTGATGGCGCAGTGGTTGAGAGTCCGCCTGCGATGCAGGGGACACGGGTTCGTGCCCCGGTCCGGGAGGATCCCACGTGCCGCGGAGCGGCTGGGCCTGTGAGCCATGGGCGCTGAGCCTGCGCGTCCGGAGCCTGTGCTCCGCAACGGAGAGGCCACAACAGTGAGAGGCCCACGTACCACACACACACAAAAAAAGAATTAGTTACTTATAGAATATAAATGGCTTTAGTAGCAAGCACATCGCTCATTTAACTGTCTCAACCTTAGGCTCCCCTCATGGGCTGTAGCATCTTAGAATATTCGTGCTAAATATTTGGTAGTTCTTTTGCAGCAATACTTGATAAACCTACTATATAAATACACGACCTGTAGTTCTTTCAGAGCCCAGTGTGATGATTCTAGGAAACGTATTCTTTTCTTGGCACCCAAACTGGATTTAACAAATGTTGAAACAAGAGCAGACGGTAATAATTATCTGGTAGTCCGAACCGTTCATTTCTTATACATTTGAGATTTCTGTAACCAACTTGGAACCTTTCAGAATTCTTTTCTTTTTTTTTTTTTTAATTATCTTGCATGTCTGACAATTATTGGGTTTAGAATATAACATGAAGAGACAGCTCGGCGAAAGAGTTGGTGGGATGAAATGTCACACATTCCTGCGGGACCACAGCCGGCCGTGTGCGCATGCGCGCCGCGCACGCGGTGTGAGCCCTTACGTTCGGGCGCCGCTCGTCACCGAGGGAATGTTTAGCTTAGCAGGATTTTAGGATTAGCTTTGAAGAAGTTGAGACTCTCTGCCTTCTGGAGTGAGGCACATCAGATTAGATTACAGCTTCAATTCTGTTCTTTTGGGCCTCCTAAAAGAACCAAAGGGAGGTGGGGAGGGAAGGAAAGACACGTCTTTATAAGCTGTTTTGAAATGAAAAGAGTGTTGAACTTGAGTCAGAAACCAAAGCGTGAGTTCTCCGCGCTGAGTCAGACTGGGCCCTCTGCTTCCACACCCCACCTACAGACGTCCTGGTGTCTGTTCCCACTCCTTCCTTCTTCCCTCCTGTCCCCAAACCTCAGATCTCCTGCCCCCTTTTTTTCTCTCTCCTTCCTCCGGACAGCCAGCAGGCACCCTGCCGTCCTCACATTTCCACCCCCTGTGCTCCTCAGCTGACCGCTGCGGGCTCTGTCACCAGACCCACCTCACTCGTGACCTCCTTGTCGAGGCAGGTGGTCATTTCTCCATCTTTACGTCCCTGACCCACTGCAGTATTTCACCCGACTGACAGTTCTTCCTAAAAGCATTTTCTACTCTTAAGTGCGAAACAGTACACTCTGTCCTGCGTTTTCTCCTGGTAATTCTCTCTCTGGGAAGTTTCAGGTATCCTCACAGCTTCGCTTCTCATATATATCAGTATATGTGCAGATAACTTCCAAATCTCTGTTTATAGCTCTGGTTTCTTGCCTGTATTCCAGTCCCTGAAATCCAGCCACTTGTCAAGTGTTTCAGCTTCTTGTATCATTTACAGAAGCTTTAAGCCTGTTCAACGAGGAACTTAAACTATTCTCAAATATAAAATCAGAAAGATGAGCTTATCAGTATTATTAATCCAGTGATCTCATCCAAGCTGTGAGCCTTCTTCCAGATAAATGTACAAATACACAGAATTTTATATACAATTTTAGGACCTCACGTACCTCCTGAGATAATTTCTTGGTTGCTCTAGGGGTGTCCTAGGGACCTCAAATCAGGATCCCCTCAATGAGATAGTGTCTGAGGTCATTCTCACAGATCAAATAAATCTAGAATTTAAGGCACCTGATAGTAAATAAAAAAGTGAAAGTTGTCTGTACTTGTTCATATCTTGAGAATTGCTCAGTGATCTATGATAACTGTAGCCATTTTCTCATTTGCTGCCAGGTACCCCTACCCATCAAGGGACCATTATTAACTTTTAAATAGAAAGATCCTAAAGCAGATTTGCATTTACTGAATTCTGGGACTCAGATGCCATCAAAATGGACCTTCTGAGACTTTCTGAGGTTCTCTCGAGGTATAAATGTGGTCCAGTTCTGTGTCTAGAAATTGGGAGGAGCCTGGGGTTTCAGAGCCTGACAGACTTGGGTTTGAATTCTTTCTCTGGCCTTATGGAGCCCAACCATTTCAGAGAACAGGTTGTTGAGTAGCTTGGTTCTGAGCACCAGGAAAAAGAATGTGGTGAATCCTAACTACAGGTAGTTCCAGGTAAGTTTTATTTTCCTCTGTTTACCAGGGTACTTGGTGGTAGGTAGAGTAACACCAGAGATGGAGAGTAACTGGGTTTCGCACAACCTTTGACAGAGTCACTCAGTACTGCTTTGTGTAGGCTTGCACAGAAGGGCCTAGATGAGACGTTGAATTTATAGCTGACTCATGATTCATTGCTCTGTTGGAGAGAAAACTTCCATTTTGGATCAGATTTTACCCAATATTTCTATCAATGACTTTTGACTGTAGGGAAAGAAACTGGGGGGGGATTTCACAAGGTAAATCTTAACAAGTAAACACAGATGTTTCATTTAGGTTTTAAAAAATCAAGCACACTGATATTATGTGGAGAAGATAGGGTTTAGTTATCTTACATGAAAAAACATTCCACCTTTGTTTGCCCATCTTAAGACCACCATCCTCTGTGGCTGCAGAGATAGCATCCACATCAAGGGAGCAAATGCCCTTTGCTTTGGCACTGTAATCTAGCTAGTAGTTCTCAAAACTTGACTGTGCATCTGAATCCCCTGGGGGAGGCCTTGTTAAAATCTTCATTTCTGGGTTCCATCCCCCCCACAGTTTCTGATGCAGTAGGTCTGAGATGGAGCCTGATAACTTGCATTTCTTATAGGTCTCCACTTTGAGAACCGTTGGTGTACCCTAGGTAGCAGTAAAAGCCCCTAGAGCCCATTGATTTGTACGAGAAATGCTTATTTCTTGCCCGTGCAGAGTTTGTTACAGGTGTGAGGAGTTCTCTGGGGCAGCTCTCCTTCCAGTGACTCAGTGATCAAGACCGTTTCTTTCACCCCCATCATCTCAACATAGGTGCCCCTGCAGTAGGGAAAAAAGACTAGAGAATCACATGCCCTTATATTCTGGCTGTGACATGCAACACATACCATTGGCCAGGACAGGTCATGTGACCAGACCCACTGGCAGTGTAGTCTTCACTGTGCCCTGGCTGGGGGACCGGGGAGGGGGAAACGACAGGCAGTGTTTACCATGCCCAGTGCGGTGGCCATGGCATCGGAAGTGGTGTGCCCGGGTTCTCATGGCACTGGCTGAAGATGGGTATTGACACTAGCACTTAGGAGGGTAACCGGAAGGGTGAGGGTCTGGAAACAACGTAAGGAGGAGAAGAAGCTGGAGTCCGAGGGAGCTTTGATAGTTGTCTTTAGATACCTGTATCCTCCATAGAAGGACCAGTGCATGATTAATTACGGGGGAGCTGGAGCCTTGTGGGTGAAATACCTACCTACTTGTCATGGGCAGGTAGATTCAGGCAGCAGCCAAGTGACCACCTGTAAAGGGATGGAATAGAAAGGATGCCTTTCAGACTCACACCGGGATTAAATGAAAGCATCTGTAGTAATACATGCAGTGGTGGCCTAGCTACCAGGAAGTAGGCATCTGTATGCGATCATAGTCTAAAAGTCATTCCATCTGTCTGCAAAAAGCATTTCTTCTCACAGTTGATCTAATTTGTAAATTGCAGCAGAACTTGCAGAACAAAGTCATTGTGACCCCAGTGGAACTGAGTCCAACAGAGTGACCGCACGTTAGAACCACCTGGAACACTAAAATCCCAGCACCCATGTGCTCCCCAGGCCAATTTCCTGGGCGATGCTGGGGATGGGACCTGGCATTGGCATTTTAAGCCAGGTGATCCTGGTGTATAGGCAGGGTCAAGAGCACTGGTGTCATCAGGGACCTGCTGTGGCCCTCGTTCATCTGACTGAAGCACACACCTTTGCTGGTTTATGGTGCAGGGGAGGCTGGTCCCAAGCGCATTTGTTGACGAGACTCCACCTAATGCTCACTGTTGGGGGTGAATGCAGGTGACACAACTCATGGAAAGTTCAATGTTAGTGCGTAGATGAGCAGCTGGGCCGAGTCTCACTATTCAGTGCCTAATTGGAAACTATTCCAGGATGTCTTAATGTTTCTGTTTCTAGTGAGTTTGTGAACCCTTTAAAAAAAAAGTCCACAGATCTCATCACCTCCTTTTTTGGTACTGGTTGCACGTGACCTGGAACACTTGGTATTATTTCGTCTCTTCTGTTGTGAAATACACTTTCAGCATACTCAAGAGATGTAGTTGAAAAGGGGGCAATGGCAGAAACGGAAAATGGGAGAATGAAACGATGAGAGTGTCTGGGAGATGAGCAGAGCTCTTGATGTGAGCATGCTGTCATTTGCCTTTTTAAGTGATGGTGAGTTTCCTGTGTGTGTATACATTTGTGTGTGTGTTTATGTGTGTATTTTTTTAAAGCACCCATGCGACCTGGATCCTAGCCACGCTTATAAAATATGTGATAGGGCATACTTTTTTCCCTTAATCTTTCTGAAACATTTTTAGAGAAAATTATGTAATAAAATGTTACATCTCCTTTTTTTTCTGTCTTCCTGCTTTACTGTGGTGTTGATTATTAGTTAAGAATATGAAAATATTGTTTGCAATGAACTGTTTGCAGTTAATTGCCAGATGGTTTCACTTTCATTCTTTTAGCCTTAGTTAGAGTTCATCCTGTTGTCATTATGCCTGCGTTACTTAGGAATACGAAAAGGCCTTTAATTAATATGACTGTAAGGAGAGGAATAGGTTTTTATCCTGAAGCTCAGTCTTTTAGCTGTGGTGGGGTTAACGCTGCCAAAATTATACTACCCCGGCAAGAGGTGAAAAACATCAGTTTCTCATATCTTTTTGGCTTAGAACTTATTTGTGATTGCTCAAGGTCTCAGGAGAAGCGTGTTTAAGTCACGTGTGTATTCTGCACTCCTCCTGGTCATTTGTTGGTGAAGGATGGTTTCCCACTTGATTGTATGTTTGGCATCATATTTGAACCCAAGGGTTGAAAGTCACATAAGTTAGAGTTTGTATATTAATGCTTTGTGCAAGAAGTGTACATCATTGCTGGTTTTAGGAGACTTATTTTTAATTTTGGCCACTGAAATTGATAATTTATTAATATATTCTTCTATTATAATTTAATTATAATTTTAATGTGTAAATTTTAGAATATATTTTACTATATTTATAATTTAAATTATACATTTATTATAATTTTAGTATATTTTATTTATTCTATTAGATAGTTTATTAGTATAGTTTATATGGTTTTATAAAAGTCTTCTATGTGATCTAAAAACTTTAAATGTAAAAATGTCAAAGTTTTTAGTTCAAAGCATATTAAGACACACCTATTGATGATGTTGGTGAGTTGTGCTGATTTGGAAGGTGGGGTGATGAGATGACAGGGCTTGAGGACTTGCTGCCTGTGTGGCGTGCACCATTTTAATAAGTAGTGCACTTGTCCTTGAAGCAGGCTCTAAGGTGGACGTTGTTACGAGTGCCGTTTTACAGGCGAGGAATGGAACCTTAGGGAAGGTTGATTTATTACCCCAGGCTCTACAGCTTGTAAGCAGCAGAGGTAGGATTCCAATCCAGACTCCCCAGTGTAATGCTAGCAGCTACTGTTTGCAGAGCAGGAAAGCTTGATATTTCAAAAATAGCTTACTTTTCGTCTCATTAGATCTTTCAATACCGATGTGGAACAGTTAGCAAATATGTGACTTTCCATCCATCGTCACTTTAATTTAGGCGTTTGGTCTTGGTTAAAGTTGTTTATGTCATCCTTAAACCAGCATGTGTCTATGGTTTAGGGAGAAGGTTGAGTGTAACAGTCTCAGATTCCTTAGCTGGGACGCACGGCTTTCCTGGAGTGGTTGCAGTGATGGGATGTGTCGTTAATTCATTGTGCGGGTCTTCCTGCGGGGTCTCGGGATGCTTTGGGTGGCTCCCCTTTCTTAGAGACTGCCTGGGTTGTGTTTGTGGCTGAGTGGATTGTAGCGGGAGTGGGCTTCCTGGGAGATAGAGGATCTTCCTGCAGAAAGAGGGCTCGGAAACCTGCAGAAACGCATGAGGGAGTCCGCTGCCTGACTCCAGGAGTTACCTACAGTAGAGACTCTCAGGGAGAGTAGAATCAGGATCAGAGTGTTGTCTGATGGTCTGGGTCTGGGGAATTGGGGCGTGGAGAGGCGGGTGGGACCTGGGTGGGGTCCACCATGGGTAACTGTGACAGCGTCACACTTGCTCACACTCCTCCCCTCGATTTGTCCCTTGAAGTTCTGCTCTAAAGGAATTAGTTAGTTGCCTCGGCATGACAAGCTGTTGAGGGTATTCACTATTCACTTCTTACTGATGCCTAACAGGGAGATGGCACTGGAGAATAACTTCAATTTAGGAGTTAATACATCTTTTAAAATATGTAGAAAGCAGCAAGTTTTTATCTCGGGCATTACCTTCCATTTAAAAAGTTCAGGGAATTTCCTGGCGGTCCAGTGGTTAGGACTCTGTGCTTTCACTGCCGAGGGCCTGGGTTCAATCCCTGGTCAGGGAACTAAGATCCCGCAAGCTGCCCAGTGCGGCCAAAAAAAAAAAAAAAGTTTAAGAATTACTTCTTTGATGTTAGTTTCTAATATATTCCAGTTAAACTATTTTAGCAGACCTATTTTTTTTTTTGAACCCTGAACAAGAACTTGGAAAGCCCCCGCCTTCCCGGCAATCCTGCCTTGTTTTACTGAACCAAAATACAGTTACAGATGTAGAGAAGGAGCTATGAGATTTGGCACTAAATTCAAAGAAGATGAAAGGACAAGTTGAGTGACCAGTTTCCACTTCTGAAATTTATGAGGGACAGAAAATGAAGAAATATAAAACCTTCAAGAAAGATTAATAAGTTCTTTTGAAAGTGTGACTCCATAAGACTATAAAATATTATTCCAAATTTTGTTTATAGCCAGAAGAGATTTTTTTTTCAGATGCTTCAGAAGATTTGCTCTTAGATGTAAAACATTTATATCTGCTCATATGTCTCTTGCAGCTATTTTAGGAGACATTTTTCTGTAAACTCACCAAGAGGTTTCTGCCAACAAAGTTGAAGGACTTTGAATATATATATATATTTATTTATTTATTTTTAAAATAAACTTATTTATTTTTGGCTGCGTTGGGTCTTTGTCCGCTGTGCAAGAGCTTTCTCTAGTTGCGGTGAGCGGGGGCTACTCTTCGTTGTGGTGCGCAGGCTTCTTCATTCGGTGGCTTCTCTTGCTGCAGAGCATGGGCTCTAGGCGCGTGGGCTTCAGTGGTTGTGGCACGTGGGCTCAGTGGTTGTGGCTCACGGGCTCTAGAGCGCAGGCTCAGTAGTTGTGGCGCATGGGCTTAGTTGCTTCGCGGCATGTGGGATCTTCCCAGACCAGGGCTTGAACCCGTGTTCCCTGCATTGGCAGGAGGATTCTTAACCACTGCGCCACCAGGGAAGCCCTAAATATATATTTATATATGCCCAGTTACATGGTCTAAAGGATAAGAATGGCTTTCTCTGTGAGTTCCTTTAGTGAACGTTTTCTGATTCACTGTAGGACATGGCATGTTACTGCACATTCCATTGGATATTAAGTATAAAACCCCAAATTGAAAAATGTACAGGGAATTCCCTGGTGGTCCAGTGGTTAGGACTTGGCACTTTTACTGCCGTGGTCTGGGTGCAATCCATGGTCGGGCAACTAAGATCCTGCAAGGTTCGCAGCATGGCCAAAAAAAAAAAAAAAAAGATGTACAATAAACATAATAATAAAGTAGTAGGCAAATATGTTAAGTCTCAGTCATCAGGTCAGTGAGGTTGCCTCTGAAAGTCTTGTAGGATTTAGGGGCTGGTGGAGCCAGAGCGGGAGCTGCTAGTGGTCCCAATAGAGAGGGTCCCCAACAGAACCAATCGCCCTGCAATCAGAACTCAGGAGATCAGACCCAGCAGCAGATAACACAGCTTAGCGGTAGATCCCCCCACAACTCCCAGAGCATCTCTTGGGAATGTTGTCTGTCTATCCCGGGTGGACCCTTGTGGGTTTGTCTAAGGTGGAGTCCTGAAGCCCTTGGTGTCTCACCTGGGCCTTCCCACACCTGCCCTGCCAGGCCTTGTGGTTCCAGCAAAAAGAGCTGCTTATGGTCCCTTCACGCACACCACACTCTTCCTTGTCTTTGCCACTTCAGTTCCCTTTGCCTGGAAATCCCTGTCCTTGCCTCATTGCCTGGTTAACTCCCAGGTAGATCCAGCTAATTGTGGCTAGCAGCAGTGCCCCTGTGCCCGTGGGGCTGCTCTGTGTTCTTCCGCCTGCCTGTGGCCACTGCAGTCATAAATGGGACATCCACTCTTTATTTTTTTTTTTGTCTTCTTCAGCAGGCTGTGATCTTCCCGCTACAGAGCAGGGAGATCCTGGTGAGTGAAAGTAGGAGCTCAGTTAACAGTGTGGAATGAATCAGAGAGCCCTGGGCCCCATGGGGTGCTGGAGAACCAGGCTGTCTGGGCCTTCAGTGTGGCCAGGCCCAGGCTCTGGCTGGTTACTCTCACTCCTTTTTGTAAGTGTGGGTGGCACCTGTATTTTTTACCTTGCCGCCTGGCAGGTGCAAGCCTCTGGCCAAAAGGGGTTGGATCAGTGTGAGTTCATTGAACTTAAAGCGCTGGTGCTGCCGACCAGCACAACGTATCTTTTTTTTTTTTTTTTTGGATTGGAGTATAGTTGATTTACAATGTTGTGTTAATTTCTATTGTACAGCCAAGTGATTCAGTTATACATATATATGCATTCTTTTTCATATTCTTTTCCATTATGGTTTATCACAGGATGTTGAATATAGTTCCTTGCAGCGCAGCGTGTCTTTGCACTTGAAGTACAGCTCGGTGGTCCTCTGCCCTGAGAGCGTGCAGGCAGCACCTGGTTAGAGAGGGCTACCTCCCGCCCCTGCAGGGACTGAGGTGTTCGCAGACGTTCGGGTGCTTGCAGTGCATGGCTCATCAGGGCTGCTGGGATTTTGGAGACCGAGGAAGACTCTTCCTCTCTGGGCTCTTCCTGTTTATCTCTCGAGGTTTAGGAGGTGGAGGCTCCCTGGATGCTGGGCTGGTGCTGTTGCCAGATGGGAGAAATACGAGACTTGGCTGTCTCCATCTGCTTTGGGTGAATGTACCAGGACTTGCTGGCCTAAGAACATTTGTTATTAAAAACATTGCCTGAAGCCAGGGACTTACTTCCCTCGCTGTCACCAATGAGCAGTTTTCCTCCTCTCTGCTTCCACTGCCCCCGACCCAGACTAAAGCCTCCCAGGGTCCCACCCCCTGTTCTCTGTCAAACCTCAGTCCCTTCCTGTGCCCCAGCGTCTCCTCCCTGCCCCTGGCATCCCCGGCAGGCAGATATAGGTGTAGATCCAATGGGCTGAGGCTAGGGGAGGAGAGTAGTTTCTTTTATGACCTGAAGTGTCCAGGTTTGCTCTGGGATTGGGTTTCTTCATTGAACCAGATCCAAGAATGGTGGCGAGGCTTTAGAATATTGGTACGGTATTGTGGTGCGATGTGAGGAGGCTTTTGTGTGCTTGCCCAGGAATGCAGCATCCATTTGTAATCTCTTTAGGAAAATGCGTTCCTAAGTCCAACTGGCAGACCAGATTTTTAAATTTTAAGAATTTAGCACCGGACTGTGGTGACCTACATGGGTGGGATGGGGTGGGGGGTGGTCCATGAGGGAGGGAATATACGTATACATACAGCTGATTCACTTTGTTGTACAACAGAAACTAACAACATTGTAAAGCAACTCTACGCCAATAAAAAATAAAACATAGGGCCTCCCTGGTGGCGCAGTGGTTGAGAGTCCGCCTGCCGATGCAGGGGATACGGGTTCGTGCCCCGGTCCGGGAAGATCCCACGTGCCGCGGAGCGGCTGGGCCCGTGAGCCATGGCCGCTGAGCCTGCGCATCCGGAGCCTGTGCTCCGCAACGGGAGAGGCCACGACAGTGAGAAGCCCGCGTACCGCAAAAAAATAAATAAATAAATAAAAATAAAAATAAATTTAAAAAAAATAATTCAGCACCTGATTCAGTAAGCTGATACTACCTTGAAGCCCAAAACAACCAGAAAATAATTTTACATCCTGAAGTGGGGGCATCAAAGAAAATACAAGGCCATCTTGGCTGTGGTTGACTTGGTCAGAATCATAAAATAGATGGCTCTGGAAGGTGACTCAGAGGTCACAGATTCCCACTCGGTGTTCATTCAGTAATCTAGATCCTGGTGGTACACGGGACATGTTCTGAGCACTTCCTATGAAAGGAAACCATCCTCCTCATTTTGTAGTCATGACTTTTTCTTTTTTTACCCGGTTTGTTACACTTTGTTAAATAGATTTGGTTCTGAATGATTGAGACTTGGCTCTGTTTTCTGTAGAATTTGAGACAGGGGTCTAAATCTGGGTTAGCAAACTGGTTCACAGGCCAGCCACCTGTTTTTGTAAATAATTTATTGAAACACAGCCACGCCCACTCATTTATTCGTCATTGTCTGTGGCTGCTTTTGAACTACAAGGCAGAGTTGAGTAGTTGCAGCAGAGACTTTATGGCCTGCAAAGCCTGAAATATTTACAATCTGGCCCTTTACGCAAAAAGTCTGCCAACCTCTGGTCTAAATTTATACTCTGTATGTATTTCCCCCAAACCACTCAGTTCCAATTTGTAGAAGCTTGGATGGTTTATTACTCAGAAATTATTTTTCTTGATGCTTTCACATGTATGAAGTTTGAGCTTCCTGTGCTGTGTTCATCTAAATACCTTTTTATTTGTCTATTCTTAGATGTAGTGAGACTGGAGAATCTCACTAGTGTCCTAAATATTAAATTCTCTCAGAAAAGACTAGAATTTATGACCCACAGTATTCCAGATTTCGGAGGAAGGCTACTCTACTTGTGTGCGTACAAGACCATTTTCTAAGAGAGCATAGGTGGTTTGGGTGAGCAGGTTTATTTCTTGTGATTCACCATCCATGACTGTAGGTAATACTCATATAGAGTGAAAGCTTTACAGTTTTGTGGGCACATACTGACTATATCCGGATCTAATAAGAATAGATGAATTAAATACTAATGAAGCATTAATTTTTATTTATCCTGGTGAAAACTTTCAAGAATTCTCACAATGCAAATTATACCTTTTATTTATTTAATACATATGCTAATGATACATGTTTCTTTAATGAATTTCTTTTTTAATAATCAGTTTATTGAGTTATAATTTATATGTAATCTGAGTACATTTTTATTGTGTAGAAAAGCTAATTTATTTTACAGGAGGCATATATTAGACTATATGTATATATATATAGATTTTTCACCTGTTCAGGTTTTCAGTCTATACTGTTACGTTTTTAAAGTCTTTGGTGCCTCTGGGTACTTGCATATTATAGGAATAAGATACAGTTCTGAAACTGTTTAGAACAGGCCATTCGTTCATAGTTAGGGAATGTTTAGCTTTACACCATGTTTGTTCTTCCGTATGTAACTTTCTTTTATTCTATAAATATTTATCAAATTGCATAGTGTTTGCTATGAGGGAGCTCAAAGTGTGAAATGTAATTCTTGCCCTTATAGATGCTTATAGTTGGGTAGAAAAAGAAAGGATAAATACTTCTAAAGCTAAAACTAGTTTGAATTGGGTATGAAACAAGAGTCTTAGGAGCATCACAAGGTGTTAACGTAATTAAATGCTAAGCGAAAGGTGCATTCAATTCAGATTTTAGCTCAGTACCTGTTGATGCTCTGTGAATAAAGCGAGCAATAAAATATAGTCCAGCCTTGGGCTTCCCTGGTGGCGCAGTGGTTGAGAGTCCGCCTGCCGATGCAGGGGACGCGGGTTCGTGCCCCGATCCCGGAAGATCCCACATGCCGCGGAGCGGCTGGGCCCGCGAGCCATGGCCGCGGAGCCTGTGTGTCCGGAGCCTGTGGTCCGCAACGGGAGAGGCCACAGCAGTGAGAGGCCCGCGTACAGCAAAAAAAAAAAAAAAAAAAAAAATATAGTCCAGCCTTAAAAGAAATCGCAGGAAGATAGAGTGAAATTAAAAATTAAAATTGGGGCTTCCTTGGTGGCGCAGTGGTTGAGAGTCCGCCTGCCGATGCAGGGGACACGGGTTCGTGCCCCGGTCCGGGAGGATCCCACGTGCCACAGAGTGGCTGGGCCCGTGAGCCACGGCCGCTGAGCCTGTGCGTCCAGAGCCTGTGTTCCACGGGAGAGGCCACAGCAGTGAGAGGCGCGTGTACTGCAAAAAAAAAAAAAAAATTAAAATTGGGTTTGATACGTGGAAGAGAAGAATTAGACTTACATCTAAGGTACAGGGAAGCAGATTTGAGCATCACTGTTCCATGGAGCATCAGCAGGGGTGGGGAGATGCCCGGGAAGGCTGCACAGAAGAAATGCTACCTCATACTATCCACATAAGTATCTGGAGGATGCACAAGAGGGATTCGCCCTGTGTGCAGATGAGCAGGAAGAGAACGGACATGTGGTGCAAACCGTCATGGCTTTGCCAAGTGACTGCCAGCACGTAGTACTGGAGTGTGATGCTCTAGGAAGGGGGTAATGGGAGGCTGGGACAGGTGAGGTGGGCAAGTCCAACGGCCTAATTCCCTGAAGCTACAGAGAATGCCAGGTGGGCTTTAGGGAGAGAAGGGACACATTGAGATGTGTGTTTCCAGAGGTTCACTCGTAGCTGTGTGGGATATGGGCAAGAGAAGGAGAGGCAGGTGGCTGGAGAGATCGGGAAGGCCCACCAAGGACCTGAGAGCTGAGCTGGCTGGAGGGGGAAAGGGTGTGAATGGGCGTCCAGGAGAGGGAAAGCTGTCTCAGAAGAGCAGGGAGGAATGTGTCATGGTCTTCAGAAGATGTGGATTTGAGAGGCTTTGAATGGAAGGTTTATAAAGTCCCAGGAGATGTAGTCAAAATGGTGGGTTGAGGATTAGATTGTGGACCGTCTCGAAAGCCAAGAAGTTTGGATTTTGCCTTACACATAAGGAGACGGTGCAGTGAAAACCCTGTAGCATCTGATCTCAAATACTGTGTCGTCTCCCATGACAAAGGATGATCCTGTGTCCCCGCCCCCTGTGAGGGCAGCCCATCCATCTGCATGCTCTGTCCAGCCCCCTGTTGACCACTCGAGGGTGTCACAGCCGCCCGCACTTGTCCACTCTCTCCTGCATCTTTCTCAGCATCATAAAGCTCTGCCCTGGTACCCTTATCCTAGCAAAGCAGCCTTCCTCACCCCGCTTCCCTACTGCCATTTTTTCTCTCCCTCCCTTTGTAATAAATCTCCCTGGAATCGTTGTCTGTCCTTCTGTTCCCTGCTTCCTTCTCCTGTTCAGACTTCCGTCCCACCACTCCACCAAAGCCACTCTTGCCCACCTGTCCAGTGCTTCTGTGTCCCTGAGTTCAGGGGGCTTGGGTTTCTCAGTTGGTGTCTTCGTTGACCTGCCTGAAGCACTCGTCTGCTCTCTCTTCCTAGAAGTGCTTTCTTTGCTGGGCCTCTTAAGCACTGTCTTCTCTTGGTTCTCATCCTGCCTCATCGATAGCTCTTCTTGGTCTTTATCATCTTATGACGTTGATGTGTCTTTTGACTCTCAGACGGTTCTCATCCAGGCCCATGACTCAGAGTGCCATCTATGTCCTAGTGACTCACAGATCTATATCTGTAGCCAGACCTCTCCCCTGAGATCCGGACTAACCACCTATTTTATTTAACATCTCTGCTTAGATCTCCAATGGGCTTCTCACACTTAACGTATCCAAAACGTCACTCTTTTGATTCCTCTCCTTCCCTAATCCTGCTTCTCCCCTGTTTTTCCAACTGGTAACTGCTCCACCGATGCCCAGGCCAAAGAATTTGGAGTGATGCTTGACCCCTCTTTTTCTCTTCTTTGTCACCTACATTCAGCCCATCCATACATCTACCCTGGAGGTACATACCAAATCTAACCACTTATCGTCACCCTTTTCCCCCAAGCCCAGGGCACAGGATCTCTCCCCTGGAGCCTGTGCCCTGGCTCCCTGCTTCCACACTTGGCAGCCGGGGTGACACATCTCAACTGTGTCGGTCATATTGGTCCTCTGCTCAAACCCTTCAGTGCCCCCTCCTCGCACTCGTGGACGATCCGGAGCCCTCACCATGGTGTGCAAGGCTCTGTTGTCTGCGCTCTGAGCTCCCCACCTGCCGTCTCTAGCCCTCACTGCATAGAAAACCGCGGAAAGGATGTGATCGGGCAGTTCCCCAGGGAAGTATCAATGGCTCAGGAGTTTGTGCCTAGATGTCCAGCATCACTAGGCCTCGGAGAGAAACAAAAGTGCAGTAGAATTTTTACCATTCACTTTGGCAGAGCTGAAGAATGTGACCTGGTGTTGAAGACTCCTGATGAAGAGACACCGACTTAGGTCACTGGTATCCTTTTTGAGGACAGTTCAGCAAGGAGGGTCACAGGGCCTTAACATTTTTACAACTTGAGAGTCTATTTTCAGAAATCTATCCAAAGGAAATAATTGGTTGACTATAGAAAATTTCATCTGTAAAAGTTGAAATAATCTAAATCTTTAATAGAAGATAGTTAAATGGATTATGGTCCATTTATACAATAGAATACAATGGTGGATTCAGAAGAATGTGGAATCATCAAAATATGTGTAGCTGTGTGTGCTTTACAAGCAAAAAACCAGGTGACAAATCAATATGTATAATATAAACTCATAAATACACATGAATCCGTGTATCCAGAAAAGACATGGGCAGGATATATAGCTAGAAATTGATAGTGTTTATCTCAATTGGTGAGATTAGAAGCAATCTCATTCTCTTTTCGTTTGCAATAACCATTTGTTATTTTTATAATTGGCAACAGTAAGAGAAAGAACATGAAAGCCGCAGCATCTAGATGCATCGTGTTACTTCACTTTGATATGGAAGCTGCCAGGCAGGAGTTCCTTCAGTTTCCCAGTCCCTTCTTTACCCGCCCAGCCCTGGCCGTGTAAGCATTGCACCTGTTTATGGACGGAGCCTTATCTCCAGTCCACAGGAGGATGTGCTCTTCCTTCTGTGTGAGTCCCTCCCTGTCTCCCCACCTCTGTCCTCGGTGTCTTTGTTTTTTAGAGGCTCTTATCAGGATTTAAACATGCCCACATCTCACCCATCTTCCAGGAACAAGCAGTGCTTGCTCTCTGTCCAGGACTTTATGGTAAATTTGTTATTCTATGAACACTTTGTAGAACATGCTCATATTTTTCCAGTAGATAATTGTGTATTCAGTTATTTTTTTTTTCTTTTATTCATTTACGCAGTGACTATTTACTGAGTGTTTTCTGTATGCTGAATGCCAGGGCTATAAGGATGAATGATCCACAGCTTCTGTTTTCAAGGACCTTACAAGAGAGTGAAATTCCTCCTGAAATAAAAATAAAAAGCCAAAAACAGGGCTTCCCTGGTGGCGCAGTGGTTGAGAGTCCGCCTGCCAATCCAGAGGACATAAGTTCGTGCCCCGGTCCGGGAGGATCCCACATGCTGCAGAGCGGCTGGGCCCGTGGGCCGTGGCCGCTGGGCCTGCGCGTCCGGAGCCTGTGCCCCGCGGCGGGAGAGGCCACAATAGTGAGAGGCCCGCGTACCGCAAAAAAAAAAAAAAAAAAGCCAAAAACAGAGTTCAGGGCTTTTCTTTGGAGGAAGAGGCACACCGTATAAATAGGTATTTTATCTGTTAACTGAAAAATTTTTACCTTACTACCATTAGTCATTAGAGAAATGCAAATTAAACCACAATGAAATATATTATTTACTATAATAAAGTAAAATAAAACGGCAATATCAAATGCTGGGAAGGCTGCAGAGCCATTGGAGCTCTTATCCATTGCTGGTGGGAAAACAGAGTACGGCCATCTGGAAAACACTTTGACAGTTTCTTATGTAATTTACCGTAGGACCCAGTAATCCCATTCCTAGGTATTTACCCAAGAGAAATAAGATCGTATGTTGACACCAAAACCTGTCCATGAATGTTTATCGTTTATACTGTATACTTTAATAATTTTCAAAAACTGGAAACAACCTAGAAGTCCTTCACCTGGTAAATGGATAAACAAACCGGGGTCTGTCCATACAACGGAGTACTGCTCTACAGTGAGAAGCACGGACTACTGATACACTCGATAGAGTTGCCGACGTGTGATGCCGAGTGAGAGATGCCAGGCTCACAAAACCACACACATTATACTACATGGTCCCACGTACGTGCCAAATGGAAAAAGCAGAACTGTAGGATGGAAAACAGATCAGTGGTTTTCAAGAGTTGGGTATAGGAAGGAGGGGTTGACTCTAAAGGGGCACATGGGAATCTGGGGGGTGATGGAATTGTTCTATATATCTTGATTGTAGTGGCAGTTACTTAACTGTATCCATTTCCCAAAACTCATTAAAAAGTGAATTTTACATTTCGTAAATTAATACCTCAGTGAACCTGACCTAAGATCTTTTTGAGGCAACAACAAAAAATTTTTTTTATATGAGCTATATTCACATGGTTCAAAAATCCAAACAGTATGAAGGAATGCAGTTAAAAGCCTCATTTCAACCCTTGCCACCCTTGAAGTTTCTCTATGCCAATATCATCCTATATGCATCTGTGTTCTCATTTTTACCTCTTTTTAACACAGAACACAGGTTATTAATATAATTTTCTGCACCAGTTCCGTCTCCATGTAATTTATGTTACAGTTCTTTTCATATCAGTGCTTTGAGATCTTTCATTCTTTTCTACCGCTGCATGACAAGAATATTGTTTTGTTTACTTAACCATTCCTCCTTGGATGGGCCCACATTTTTTCCCATCTTTTCCCCTTACACACAGTGCTGCAGTGAATAACCTTGTATGTAAGGTCAGTTCTGCTGTAATGCCTATGTTGAAAACACAGATTTGTTCCAATGTAGTTGATACATCAGGGAACAGTTGAAGCACAATGTGAATTCTGAGTTTGCTCGTGTGATTCCATCCCTGAGAAACACTAGGTGAGCATAGAAAACTGTGCAACAGAGTTGTGTAGGAGTACACCCGACACACTTGTGCACACACCTTCTGCCTTCACCAGTGACCTCATCTCCCCATGGGCTGAGTCACACAGGTCCACACCCGGTGTTACAACTTCCCTCCAATTTCAGATAACCCTCCTTACACCACTTCACAAAAACTCAAGCAAGCCCCTTGGCGCTCACTTCCACAAGCAAACTGAAGGTCTTTTTCAAGGTAAAGTGCCACATTTTTTGCAGCACCTAATATGTGTTTCTTAACCGTTTAACGTGTAAATCCATGCTAGTTTAGTTTTTATTAAATGAGTCATTGGCAGTTTTTGAATGTTATGCCCTGAACTTCATTGTTGCTGGAAGTCTTGTGGGTTTTGTTGCCTGATTCTGCATAGTTCAGTGATTTAGAGCACGTGTTCTGTGTATGTTGTCTTAATTCAGAACTGACTGTACCATGTGCGGGTTTATTTGTAGAATAGATTCCCAAGTGGAAGGGTCCAGGGTTTTAGGAGTTAAATTCTGAGGGATTGCTGCTGTGGTAGGCGTAAATTATGCAGTTGGTTTGGTTTTCCTTTTTCATCAAAACCGCTATGATAGAGCTGAAGGATGTGTGTCAGCGTGCTTTGGGAATAACTTCGCTCCCGTTTTATCTTAAACTTGTGGCTGTTCCTGGACGTGTGCTGGTCGTCAAGGAGGCCCTGTGCATGTTGGTGTGAGGCAGATATCTCGTGGAGGAGGGAATCGCAGAAGAGATGGAGATGAGTGGGTGTCTGGCCAGATGGGAGTGTGAAGTTGTGGCTTTTCTCCCTCTAACTTCTTCAGAGTCACCTGAGACAGGAAGGGACTGGTTATCAGCATGGAAATGTCTGATCGTGAGAGCACCCACATCCACCAAGTGCCATCCGAAAAGAATGGCTTTCAGAGGCATTTAAAATCCCAGAGCTCAGACCTGAGCCCAGGGCTGGGGCATTTAGAACAAAGGAGTTTGTTTGGTAAGAGCAGTTAATAATAACGCTTTCTTTCCTGAAGGACACAAAGGTAAAAGAGTCAAAAATTGGAGATTAGGGAGAAAGTTTAGGAGGTGTACCCAAGTGTTTTATTTGATATTTTACTCTTAACATTTTAGCAAAATTTTCAGACCCTTCCAGCTTATTAGTTCACTATTTCTTTAAAGAGTTCTCTTTAAAAACAAAATAATTTATAATTCATAAATTTCTTTTCTGATTTTAATTAACTATAAAAAGTGCACTTAAGGCCCTGGTTCTGTTCATATCAGTTTATGCAGCCTTGGAGCCAGCAGAAGTAAAGGACGTTAAAAGTCTTGAAAACAGAATCATGATAGACTTTTACACTTTCTTTTTCCTTTTTTTTTAAAGTTAATTATTTATTTGTTTTTGGCTGTGTTGGGTGTCCGTTGCGGTGCGCGGGCTTCTCATTGAAGTGCCTCCTCTTGTTGCGGAGCACGAGCTCTAGGCGTGAGAGCTTCAGTAGTTGCAGCACGTGGGCTCAGTAGTTGTGGCTCGTGGGCTCTAGAGCGCAGGCTCAGTAGTTGTGGCGCACGGGCTTAGTTGCTCCGCGGCATGTGGAATCTTCCCGGACCAGGGCTCGAACCCGTGTCCCCTGCATTGTCAGGCGGATTCGTAACCACTGCGCCACCAGGGAAGTCCTACACTTTCTTTTTTTTTTTTTTTTTTTTTTTCCCATTTTTTTTTTTTTTTATTATTAGTTTCTGCTTTATAACAAAGTGAATCAGTCATACATATACATCTGTTCCCACCTCCCCTCCCTCATGCATCTCCCTCCCTCCCACCCTCCCCATCCCACCCCTCCAGGCGGTCACAAAGCACCGAGCTGATCTCCCTGTGCTCTGCGGCTGCTTCCCACTATCTATCTACCTTACGTTTGGTAGTGTATATATGTCCATGCCTCCCTTTCCCTTTGTCACAGCTTACCCTTCCCCCTCCCCATATCCTCAAGTCCATTCTCAAGTAGGTCTGTGTCTTTATTCCCGTTTTACCCCTAGGTTCTTCATGACATTTTTTTTTTTTTAATTCCATATATATGTGTTAGCATACGGTATTTGTCTTTCTCTTTCTGACTTACTTCACTCTGTATGACAGACTCTAGGTCTATCCACCTCATTACAAATAGCTCAGTTTCGTTTCTTTTTATGGCTGAGTAATATTCCATTGTATATATGTGCCACATCTTCTTTATCCATTCATCCGATGATGGACACTTAGGTTGTTTCCAGCTCCGGGCTATTGTGAATAGAGCTGCAATGAACATTTTGGTACATGTCTCTTTTTGAATTATGGTTTTCTCAGGGTATATGCCTAGTAGTGGGATTGCTGGGTCATATGGTAGTTCTATTTTTAGTTTTTTAAGGAACCTCCATACTGTTCTCCATAGTGGCTGTACCAATTCACATTCCCACCAGCAGTGCAAGAGTGTTCCCTTTTCTCCACACCCTCTCCAGCATTTATTGTTTCTAGATTTCTTGATGATGGCCATTCTGACTGGTGTGAGATGATATCTCATTGTAGTTTTGATTTGCATTTCTCTAATGATTAATGATGTTGAGCATTCTTTCATGTGTTTGTTGGCAGTCTGTATATCTTCTTTGGAGAAATGCCTATTTAAGTCTTCTGCCCATTTTTGGATTGGGTTGTTTGTTTTTTTGCTATTGAGCTGCATGAGCTGTTTATAAATTTTGGAGATTAATCCTTTGTCAGTTGCTTCATTTGCAAATATTTTCTCCCATTCTGAGGGTTGTCTTTTGGTCTTGTTTATGGTTTCCTTTGCTGTGCAAAAGCTTTGAAGTTTCATTAGGTCCCATTTGTTTATCTTTGTTTTTATTTCCATTTCTCTAGGAGGTGGGTCCAAAAGGATCTTGCTGTGATTTATGTCATAGAGTGTTCTACCTATGTTTTCCTCTAAGAGTTTGATAGTTTCTGGCCTTACATTTAGGTCTTTAATCCATTTTGAGCTTATTTTTGTGTATGGTGTTAGGGAATGATCTAATCTCATACTTTTACATGTCCCTGTCCAGTTTTCCCAGCACCACTTATTGAAGAGGCTGTCCTTTCTCCACTGTACATTCCTGCCTCCTTTATCAAAGATAAGTTGGCCATATGTGCGTGGGTTTATCTCTGGGCTTTCTATCCTGATCCACTGATCTATCTTTCTGTTTTTATGCCAGTACCACACTGTCTTAATTACTGTAGCTTTGTAGTATAGTCTGAAGTCAGGCAGCCTGATTCCTCCAGCTCCGTTTTTCGTTCTCAAGATTGCTTTGGCTATTCGGGGTCTTTTGTTTTTCCAAACAAATTTTGAAATTTTTTGTTCTACTTCTGTGAAAAATGCCAGTGGTAGTTTGATAGGGATTGCATTGAATCTGTAGATTGCTTTGGGTAGTAGAGTCATTTTCACAATATTGATTCTTCCAATCCAGGAGCATGGTATATCTCTCCATCTATTTATATCATCTTTAATTTCTTTCATCAGTGTCTTATAATTTTCTGCATACAGGTCTTTTGTCTCCTTAGGTAGGTTTATTCCTAGATATTTTATTCTTTTTGTTGCAATGGTAAATGGGAGTGTTTTCTTGATTTCATTTTCAGATTTTTCATCATTAGTGTACAGGAATGCCAGAGATTTCTGTGCATTAATTTTGTATCCTGCTACTTTACCAAATTCATTGATTAGCTCTAGTAGTTTTTCGGTAGCATCTTTCGGATTCTCTATGTATAGTATCATGTCATCTGCAAACAGTGACAGCTTTACTTCTTCTTTTCCAATTTGGATTCCTTTTATTTCCTTTTCTTCTCTGATTGCTGTGGCTAAAACTTCCAAAACTATGTTGAATAAGAGTGGTGAGAGTGGGCAGCCCTGTCTTGTTCCTGATCTTAGTGGAAATGGTTTCAGTTTTTCACCATTGAGGACAATGTTGGCTGTGGGTTTGTCATATATGGCCTTTATTATGTTGAGGAAAGTTCCCTCTATGCCTGCTTTCTGCAGGGTTTTTATCATAAATGGGTGTTGAATTTTGTCGAAAGCTTTCTCTGCATCTATTGAGATGATCATATGGTTTTTCTCCTTCAACTTGTTAATATGGTGTATCACATTGATTGATTTGCGTATATTGAAGAATCCTTGCATTCCTGGAATAAACCCCACTTGATCATGGTGTATGATCCTTTTAATGTGCTGTTGGATTCTGTTTGCTAGTATTTTGTTGAGGATTTTTGCATCTATGTTCATCAGTGATATTGGCCTGTAGTTTTCTTTCTTTGTGACATCCTTGCCTGGTTTTGGTATCAAGGTGATGGTGGCCTCGTAGAATGAGTTTGGGAGTGTTCCTTCCTCTGATATTGTTTGGAAGAGTTTGAGGAGGATGGGTGTTAGCTCTTCTCTAAATGTTTGATAGAATTCGCCTGTGAAGCCATCTGGTCCTGGGCTTTTGTTTGATGGAAGATTTTTAATCACAGTTTCAATTTCAGTGCTTGTGATTGGTCTATTCATATTTTCTATTTCTTCCTGAGTCAGTCTTGGTAGGTTGTGCATTTCTAAGAATTTGTCCATTTCTTCCAGGTTGTCCATTTTATTGGCATAGAGTTGCTTATAGTAATCTCTCATGATCTTTTGTATTTCTGCAGTGTCAGTTGTTACTTCTCCTTTTTCATTTCTAATTCTACTGATTTGAGTCTTCTCCCTTCTTTTCTTGATGAGTCTGGCTAATGGTTTGTCAATTTTGTTTATCTTCTCAAAGAACCAGCTTTTAGTTTGGTTGATCTTTGCTATCGTTTCCTTCATTTCTTTTTCATTTATTTCTGATCTGATCTTTATGATTTCTTTCCTTCTGCTAACTTTGGGGGTTTTTTGTTCTTCTTTCTCTAATTGCTTTAGGTGCAGGGTCAGGTTGTTTACTCGAAATGTTTCCTGTTTCTTAAGGTGGGATTGTATTGCTATAAACTTCCCCCTTAGAACTGCTTTTGCTGTGTCCCATAGGTTTTGGGTCGTCGTGTCTCCATTGTCATTTGTTTCTAAGTATTTCTTAATTTCCTCTTTGATTTCTTCAGTGATCACTTCATTATTGAGTAGTGTATTGTTTAGCCTCCATGTGTTTGTATTTTTTACAGATCTTTTCCTGTAATTGATGTCTAGTCTCATAGCATTGTGGTCAGAAAAGATACTTGATACAATTTCAATTTTCTTAAATTTACCAAGGCTTGATTTGTGACCCAAGATATGATCTATCCTGGAGAATGTTCCATGAGCACTTGAGAAAAATGTGTATTCTGTTGTTTTTGGGTGGAATGTCCTATAAATATCAATTAAGTCCATCTTGTTTAATGTATCATTTAAAGCTTGTGTTTCCTTATTTATTTTCATTTTGGATGATCTGTCCATTGGTGAAAGTGGGGTGTTAAAGTCCCCTACTATGATTGTGTTACTGTCGATTTCCCCTTTTATGGCTGTTAGTATTTGCCTTATGTATTGAGGTGCTCCTATGTTGGGTGCATAAATATTTACAATTGTTATATCTTCTTCTTGGATCGATCCCTTTATCGTTATGTAGTGTCCTTCTTTGTCTCTTCTAATAGTCTTTATTTTAAAGTCTATTTTGTCTGATATAAGAATTGCTACTCCAGCTTTCTTTTGATTTCCATTTGCATGGAATATCTTTTTCCATCCCTTTACTTTCAATCTGTATGTGTCTCTAGGTCTGAAGTGGGTCTCTTGTAGACAGCATATATATGGGTCTTGTTTTTGTATCCATTCAGCCACTCTGTGTCTTTTGGTGGGAGCATTTAGTCCATTTACATTTAAGGTAATTATTGATATGTATGTTCCTATTGCCATTTCCTTAATGGCTTTGGGTTCGTTATTGTAGGTATAGTCCTTCTGTTGTGTTTCTTGCCTAGAGAAGTTCCTTTAGCATTTGTTGTAAAGCTGGTTTGGTGGTGCTGAACTCTCTCAGCTTTTGCTTGTCTGTAAAGGTTTTAATTTCTCCATCAAATCTGAATGAGATCCTTGCTGGGTACCTACACTTTCTTAATGCTGTTTTTTCCCATGTTTGTTTGATTAAAAATTGCTTCCTGTGTCATAAAGTAGCAGTATGAACTATTATAATAGTGAAGATACAAGTTATGAAGATAAATTAGGCAAAGCACCTTTAAACAAGTTAATATTTAAAATTTAACAAAGAAGAAAGTCATTTGTCTTGTTAGGTATTGTGAACATGGCAGGTTTGATCTGGAAACTGGAGTTTAACTTGTAGATTTCTTGTCACCAGTGATTTTGAAACCTTGCCCCATTGTTTTGAGATTGCACAGTTCATTTATGCAATTTTTTTCATAAAGATGTTGAAAAAGAGTATCTCATACATCGTCAACTCTTTTTGAAAATAATAATTATTGATTTAGCTAAGCTGCTCTTCATTTATTATCTTCTGAGGATTTCTTTATTGATATTTCTCTATTACAATTTTGATTTGATATTAATATAACTACACAGTAACAAGAAGTAGAATATTAAAATCTTCACCATAATAGAAAATCCAGTCTGCATGTCTCTGAGGTCTCTGCCCTGTTCTGTGCTTAGAAAGATATACTTCCATTGTCTCCCTCCTTTATGATTATTTGCTACAACTGTCTTGCTTTTAGAAAGATGTCTTGTGTTTCAACTCTCCCAGGTGGTCTTAACATTGTCCATCTTATATGTACAGAATTCAACAGGAGTCAGGTATTTGCAGATGTTAAAAACCTTTATTGAAACATAGTAGAACTATTCATAACTGACTGTTCTTGACTTAAAGTTTTATTGTAAAAGAAACCTCTTATTCATTCTCTGGCTACATATGCTAATAAAAGAGACTAGGGATGGCCTGTTTAATGTGATCAAAAATTTTTATGAAGGAGAGGGGACAGGGTATCTCAGGCACTAGTTGGTCACTTGCTTTGTTCTCTGTGTCTCTCTTTTTTTCCCCAGAGATGATTCTTACAGTCTGGGATATATGATGTATATGCATATATCCCGGGGATATGCTTAGGAAAACAGTACAAGCAATGGTACGACTTGCATCTTTAACTTGGAGAAGGAACTTCCTCCTTTGCCTTTGTCTGGGTTCAAGACCTTTTCAACGTCCGCCGGACTGATTTGCTTTATTTAAAAGATAGTATTTTCCACTTTTTAATAAATGAAACTTGGATATGTAACTTTATTATTACTAATAAAGTAACACATATCGAGGATTTCTCTGTGTCCCGAGCACTGTGCTAGCCCTTCAGCAGCCCCCTTCCCCCAGCACCCTCTCTGAGGACAGCACTGCTGTGATCCCCACTTGGCAGCTTGGGGAGTGGGTGTTTATGGAGGTTGGGACACTTTCCTCCATCACGTGGTTCGTGAGTGGTGGAGAAAAGGTGCCAGCCCATCTCTGGGACTCAGCCGCCTGAATAGCTTTGCTTACCAGCTTGAATAAGGATGTGTTTGTCAGGTGATTAATGTAAAAATAATTTTTTTAAAAACATCATTTCTGGGCTTCCCTGGTGGCGCAGTGGTTGAGAGTCAGCCTGCCGATGCAGGGGACACGGGTTCGTGCCCCGGTCCGGGAGGATCCCACATGCCGCGGAGCGGCTGGGCCCATGAGCCATGGCTGCTGAGCCTGCGCGTCCGGAGCCTGTGCTCCGCAACGGGAGAGGCCACAGCAGTGGGGGGCCCGCGTACCGCAAAAAACAAACAAACAAACAAACAAAAACATCATTTCTTTATCACGTAGGTCACAGTTGCTTGCTTATCTCTTCTTATTGCCAAAGATAGTAACACAATTTCACGTGAGAACTTCTTCCTTCTTCATCCCTATTTTTCACGAGGGCTGAGCCAAATTTGTTTCATTCATGAGGCGAACAGTTCTTTCTTGATTTCATTTCCTTGTGATATGACATTACTTCCAGACTGCAGTACGTATCATGCCCAAATAATTTGTTTTAAATGTTAAGCCACTAATTTGACGTCAAAGGTTCCACATGGGAATCTGTTGAATTAACATTATGTCTTAGCCAAAGTGGGAAACTTTCACTTTGATTTTTATATATCTCTTTTTTTTTTTTTTTTTTTTTTTTTTGTGGTACGCGGGCCTCTCACTGTTGTGGCCTCTCCCGTTGCGGAGCACAGGCTCTGGACACGCAGGCCCAGCGGCCATGGCTCACGGGTCCAGCCGCTCCGTGGCATGTGGGATCTTCCCGGACCGGGGCACGAACCCGTGTCCCCTGCATCGGCAGGCGGACTCTCAACCACTGCGCCTCCAGGGAAGCCCTGATTTTTATATATCTCTTGATCATGCTCTCTTGCTTTCTCAGTGTCCCTCCCCAGCACACACACACACACGCACACGCACACACACACACACACACACTCTACATATACCAACAGGCAATATCCCCAAAGTGGTTTCAAACTTGTGTTCTTGAGATAACCAAATGGTATCATTTAAAACAAAAAGCATTCTTGGAAAACTCTTATTTAAGGAATAATTAGTTATTAGTGGGAGAAGCTAAAATGTTTAAAATTAGCCAGAGATGTAGTTTAAAATGGCATACTGGAGAAGGAAACCTGTTCTTTCTGGATATAACAAATTAACTAATGGCTTTATTTGGTATCTGCTGAAGAATTGTTTTTCTAGGTTATCTGCTTTTTAAAAATAACGTCTCTTATGCAAAGAAAATTTATGTAATGTTTTCTTTTCAGCTATCTGGGTGTTTGTGTTGAATCAAAATCATAAGTGGGGCCTCCCTGGTGGCGCAGTGGTTGAGAGTCCGCCTGCCGATGCAGGGGATACGGGTTCGTGCCCCGGTCTGGGAGGATCCCATATGCCGCGGAGCGGCTGGGCCCGTGAGCCATGGCTGCTGAGCCTGCGCATCCGGAGCCTGTGCTCCGCAACGGGAGAGGCCACAACAGTGAGAGGCCCGCGTACCACAAAAAAAAAAAAAAAAAAAAAAAAAAAAAATCATAAGTGTTTTTAAGGAAAAAAATAGTTTTTTAGTCTTATGATAAAGTGTTCTCTAGAAATGAACCCCTCCATGACTACTCCAGCCCTGCCCACCCTTTCTGTTACTTTTTTTTTTTTGGTGGTACGCGGACCTCTCACTGTTGTGGCCTCTCCCGTTGCGGAGCACAGGCTCCGGACGCGCAGGCTCAGCGGCCATGGCTCACGGGCCTAGCCGCTCCACGGCATGCGGGATCCTCCCGGACCGGGGCACAAACCCGCGTCCCCTGCATCGGCAGGCGGACTCCCAACCACTGCGCCACCAGGGAAGCCCCTGTTACATTTCTTTTTTAATTGATTGATTGATTTTTGGCTGCATTGGGTATTCATTGCTGCGTGCGGGCTGTTCTCTAGTTGCGTCGAGCAGGGGCTACTCTTCACTGTGGTGCGCAGGCTTCTCATTGCAGTGGCTTCTCTTGTTGCGGAGCACTGGCTCTAGGCATGTGGGCTTCAGTAGTTGTGGTACGCGGGCTCAGTAGTTGTGGCTCACAAGCTCTAGAGCGCAGGCAGGCTCAGTAGTTGTGGCGCACGGGCTTAGTTGCTCCGTGGCATGTGGGATCCTCCCAGACCAGGGGTCAAACCCATGTCCCCTGCATTGGCAGGCTAACCACTGCACCACCAGGCAAGTCCTCATTTACATCTTTAAAATCTTCTAGTCTTGTTACTGTATTGCTAAACAGCAGTGATACTTAGACTCTTACAAAAGAGTTTTTAATTTGTAAAGTGTTTCCGTTTTTGTTCTCTCAAGTGACTTTCTCTCCTTTTCTCCTAATAAAGCAAATGAAGAAGCACCCCTGCCGCCAGTGTGACAAGTCTTTCAGCTCATCCCACAGCCTGTGCCGTCACAACCGGATCAAGCACAAAGGCATCAGGAAAGTTTATACCTGCTCGTAAGTCGTGATTTCTAATGTGGGAAGCACAGTGAAAGGATTAGCCTGGAACTTCTCGAAGGTTTTTCCCATTTCACCATTAACTTTCCATTTTCCCATTCTCTGCTCCATGGTGTATGGATTTCCTTTCAGAATTGTATTTTGTCTTGACAGACCATTCTTGCTTGGTTTGTAACACTTAACAATATTAAAATAAAGAGGGGCAGTCCCTTGCCCACCCTTTGTATGTTCTTATCTGTTACCTTTGTTCTTTTTTTTTTGGCCACACAGTTTGTGGGATCTTAGTTCCCCGACCAGGGATTGAACCCGGGCCCTCAGCAGTGAAAGCACAGAGTCCTAACCA
The DNA here is from genome assembly GCF_949752795.1 of Hyperoodon ampullatus. Lineage (NCBI taxonomy): Eukaryota > Metazoa > Chordata > Mammalia > Artiodactyla > Ziphiidae > Hyperoodon > Hyperoodon ampullatus. The sequence goes on from NW_027640418.1 coordinate 75,302, forward strand.
CTGTACTGCCAGGGAATTCCCACCTATGTTCTTATCCATTATACAGAGATAGGCATTTTATTGCTGAGAATTTTGGAGAAGTGGCTCACGGGCAGGTAGGTGCACGGTTGAATGAGATGCCCTGCGGTCTCTTACACACAGTGAGTTGGCAGCATCAGTAAGCCGTTTGGGCTGGTGGATCTACTCAGGGTTCAGAGCGGGCCCTGGTGGGGCCAGTCATGGAGTCATCCTGGACTGGACGTTTGCCCCTCGGCTGCAGTGCATCCCTCATCTCAGCACACACTGTTGGTTAGAGACCAAATTCAAGGAACTGAGTGGGCCAACCCACTGAGTGAACAGTCCATGAGATTCTTCTTTGTATATGAAGGTCAGAGATTATTAGCTTATTATTAGTGAGAAAGCTTTCTCACCCACTCAGAACATGCCTGAAGTGAGGTGATGTAACAGGGTTACTTACTTTAAGGCACTTCTCATAAAAGAGGACTAAACGACACAGAAGCCATGTAGCCAGCGTGTGGCCATGATGAAAGCAGGGCTCCGTGTACCACGTGGCTGAGGGAACGTGAGAAAGTCGGCTGCCAGATCGCTGCTGCTTTGCTGTGTCTTGGTTAGTTAGGGAAAGTTTCTTGGGTAGGAAAACAGGGACCCTCCTTCTGTGAAATTGAAGCCAGGAGTGATTTTGGTGAGATGAGAACATGCTGTAAATACAGACTGTATGTTGAGACTGCATTGAAAGAATCAGTGAATTTAGGAGGAAACCCTGGGCTGAGAAAATGGAAAGGAAGGCTGGCGTGGATGGCACAGTCCTTCCTCTAACACTTCCTCCTCGTGAAGTGCCTGTAAGGCAGTAAAGTGCCAGGATTGTCCAGCTAATTTCGTTGGTTCTTTGGTGTTGGTGCTGGCTCCCACTGCTGCCCCATAGAGCGTCTCTAACATAATATCATCAGAATTTGGAGCCAATCATTATAAAATTCTTAGAAGCCTCTCTGAAGACAGCAAATTTGGTTCTTCATAAGCCATGAGGAACTTTCCATCTACCTTCGCTGCAGTGGTATTCTTGATGTCTGGCTTAGAGTATCTGTCATCACCATGGTCATTAACTTTCCTTTACCTGTTTTTGGCCTGTTTGATGAAGAAAATGATAAATTCATATCTTCTAAAGAAAAACTGTCATCATAATTAACAATTTTGCACAGCACAAGCTGAAATGACAGCTTAAATAATTGACCAGTTTTGGATACCTGGTCACAGTTTTCTGCATTTTAATCGACTGACTGAACACATGTATTTGAGCACTGCGGTTCTAACCATGCATATTGCATTTGTGCTTTGATGAGGAATTTGATGGGGAGACAGTCTGTCTTGTCTGTGTTACGGCAGAGTGGACACCAGCCGTTAACACCAGCGTGAAGGAGTCAGGCAGGGACTTTCTTCCTGTTAAAGTGTCTCATGACGTAAATTCTGAGGGAACAGTCTGAGTCACTGGAAAGAAAACTTTTGAAATTTAATGTTCTCCATGTTAAAATTACAGCCATCTAGAATAACGGATTAAGTAATACTTTAACCAAACTCAGAAAATAAATACTCCATCAGACCCAAATTAGGCTGGTCCTGTAAGGACACAAAAACTGATAGAAAACTTTTAACAAAAGCTGCAAGAACTTTGTTTTTTTTTTTCACCAGTTGGAAACTATGATTCATAGCAAAATTACTCTTTCGCTTTGGACCAGTGGTACTCATGCAGACGACCCTGGCCCCTCTGAGCGGGCTGTCGGCCGGCTGAGGGCTTTCAGCAGTGAATGTGCGCCTCAGTCAGTTCCTTTAAAGCAAGTAGGTTATTTCCTTGTCTTTTTCCTCACAGGCACTGCCCAGACTCCAGGCGTACCTTCACGAAACGGTTAATGCTGGAGAAACATATCCAACTCATGCACGGAATTAAGGATCCTGACTTGAAAGAAATGACAGAAGCCACCAATGAGGAGGAAACAGAAATAAAAGAAGATACCAAGGTCAAACACTGCACGTGTTCTCTTTACAGTGAAGTTGTGTTGACTTGCTTTTGCCATTTTTTTTTTTTTTTTGCGTTTAAATTATTCTACGGTTACACAGTTTTAAAAATTCAGACTGTGCATAAAGCTTTAAAATAATAGGGACGCTCTCTCTGCACTCGTTCTGAGCTTTCATCTTGCTCCTAAAAGGTAACCTTTATTAAGTTTCTTCTGTATCCTTCCAGACACAACTTTAGGGATTGATCTACTTACATATAAAATTTTTAAAATTTTATGTTGACTCACAGAAGTTGTCTGTTAGCCAGGGGATTGTGTGAATCTAGATTCCTTTTCATTGGCAGTATATTGGTTGTGAGAGGTACCTAATCAAAATTGATTCCATTTAGCTTCTCTTTGTACTGATAAAGGATTACAATAAGATTCGTAGATAGTGCCTTATCAGTAGGTAGTGAACTTGAAGCAGACAACAGAACATATACTAACCTGAGTACACAGTGTGTGTGTCGCAAGTGCTGTTGCAGTAAAGCAGACACTTAGGAGACCTGCTGTCTTTGGCCCTGTGCTGCGTCTGGAACGTTCCTGGGTAAAAGCCTGTGTGTGCTTTCAAGGAGTTAATCGTTGAAATCAGAATACAAGTCAGGGGCTTCCCTGGTGGCGCAGTGGTTGAGAGTCCGCCTGCAGATGTAGGGGACATAGGTTCGTGCCCCGGTCCGGGAAGATCCCACATGCCATGGAGCGGCTGGGCCCGTGAGCCATGGCGGGTGAGCCTATGCGTCTGGAGCCTGTGCTCCACAACAGAGAGAGGCCCGCGTACCGCAAAAAAAAAAAGAATACAAGTCAGAGTCGTGTTGCATTAAATTGTAACCCTTTCCCTCAAGTGATGGGGAGGCGGGGGTGGAATTAAAGAATGTATGTGCAGGAGCAGCTTTAGGTCAAGGCGGAAAAGCAGGACGGCCACGGAGCTGGGAGGACGGGGCGTCCCCTCGGCTTGGATTTTTAGAGAGCTGGAAGGGAGGCGATTTGATGGGGCCAGAGGGGAAGGAGTGGGAAGTGAGTGGGCAGGAAAGGGCGCTTAGGAGACCCGGGGAGGCTCAGGTGGCTCCATCTGAGTCTCAGGAAAAGCACAAGTGCAGACATCTTCTCCTCCACGAGGTGCTTTTCAGTCTGCCCTCCCCCTGCCTCTCCTTGGCCTCATTTGCGCACTCACCTGGTCACCCTGCCCCGGCCCCCCTGGCCTACCTCCTGGACCCCTTTCCCCATGTGGCCTCCTGGCTCAGGCTGTCCCTGCCACATTGCACGCTGGCTCCTTCATGGCTGTTTGTCACTCCATTGGCGCCTGCGTCCCACGAGGGCCGGGACCTGTCTGTCCTACCCAGCCGGCTGATGGAGGATGCCTGGTCATCCCGGAGCTGAGTCCACCTCTGTCGGGGGGCTGGAAGGCACGACCCTTGGGTGGGGTGGCGGCCGTGCAGCCGTCAGGAGCCCGCACCCCCCCGCTCCTGGGACACGTTTCCCCGCAGCCCCGGAGCCCGCAAGCACTGACCGCCCGTCACCCGCCCAGAGACCGGTTTTCAGTGCGTCACCCGCTCTGTTTTTCTCTCCAAGGTTCCCAGTCCCAAGCGGAAGTTGGAAGAACCCGTTTTAGAGTTCAGACCTCCCCGAGGAGCCATCACGCAGCCCCTGAAGAAGCTGAAGATCAATGTGTTCAAGGTGCACAAGTGCGCCGTGTGCGGCTTCACCACGGAGAACCTGCTGCAGTTCCACGAGCACATCCCGCAGCACAAGTCGGACGGCTCGTCCCACCAGTGCCGCGAGTGCGGCCTCTGCTACACGTCGCACGTCTCCCTGTCCCGGCACCTCTTCATCGTCCACAAACTGAAGGAGCCGCAGCCGGCGGCCAAGCAGAACGGGGCCGGCGAGGAGAGCCAGCAGGAGAACAAGCCTGGCCCAGAGGACGCGCCGGCCGACGGCCCCGTGTTGGACAGAACATGCAAAGTGTGTGCAAAGACGTTCGAGACGGAAGCTGCCTTAAACGCCCACATGCGGACCCACGGCATGGCCTTCATCAAATCCAAGAGAGTGAGCTCGGCGGAGAAATAGCCGCGCACCCTTCCCGCCGAGAGTCCCGGTCCACATTGGAAGCAAAGAGACAGTTTTCTTACAAAACGTTGGCAGTTCTCATAGAGTGAACAGTACTGTCTAGGCTGTTGCAATATATCCGCCTTCCACTCCCTTCTCCGCCTCCTCCTGTATATCCTCCTCGATTAAGTATTAAAACAGTATTTGAGTTGAAAAGAGTTTGTATATATTTAAATGAATAACTTTTTATACTCTTTGTTACATGTTTATATCAGTATTTAGTGGGAAATGTTTTGAAGTTTTTTTGTTTTGTTTCGTTCTTGGTTTTTGGTTTTGTTTTTGTTTTTTAATTTGAGTTAGAATTTTTCTTTTTGTACTGTTTCTTTAAAACAGTTCTTAGTATCAGGGGCAGTTCCTGAATTCAAATAAACCATTTTGTATGTCACAGATTTGAATGGGTTAACTAATTACAGGCTACGATAATGCCTTTTTTAGTGTTTTTAATTTTTAGAATTCACTACATAAATTGTAGGTGACTGTAGGTCTCAAAAACACTAGGGACTTTTAAGTGTCTTAGCACTATCCTCAACGTGCCTGCTCCGCCAGGGAGTGCCGGCCCCGCCAGGACCGCAGCCCGGCGTGTGGCGTCTTCTCCAGGCCAAACTGTGTCGAAAGCAGCCTTGCAGGTCGCTTCTTTCTCAGTAGGGGGATGAAAACTTGGGCCAGAAATCCAGTAAGGAACGTGGATTAGTTGCGTCTCAGAATGGGGAAGGAAGGTATCCTAAAGGGAAAAAACGGGGGTGCAGGGCGGCTGGGGGCAGCGGTGGCTTTCTGGGCCGATTTGCAAGGCTGACTTCTAAAGAGCACAAGGAGATATAGCAGCGAAAGGGCTGGACTACTGTAAAAGTTACAAATACATAGTTAGACCAATAAATATATATAGTCAAGCTTTTGTCATGTAATTTATTAACTATTGCAAAGACACAACTAAAAATATCAAGTATTTCTCTGGCTCTTGACAGGAGAAAAAAAAAAAATCACAATTGACTTAACCCTTTGCTGTCTAAAGAGTTGGCGTTTCCTGTTCAGGGTGCTACTGCCAAACGTCCTGGTACTTAGACTTGGGATGCACAACTTCCACCTTATTGATGCAGCAGCCGGCGTGTCGCAATTGGCCGTTCGAGTCAGCACTGAGCCACCTGGGTTTAGTTCAGCCATTTCAATTAGTATCGTTAACATCGGTAGTTCCGCTTTCTTAGTGCAGCCGAGGTACTCTTTTGTCCCTTCCAAATGTTTATAGTTCTCTGGGAGAGTTATACTTTTTGGTTTTGTGTT